>NW_027110130.1:1191779-1196576 GCF_000696795.3 Halyomorpha halys
AAAAATGCAGGCTAATTGCCTTTGTCCCATATAACCTTTTCTAAAAAATTTTTTCTTAGATTTAAAACTTTTACAAAACACTTTTCTTCCTTCCTTCATTTACATTAAGGCAACTTAAAACAGTTTTAAGATGCCTGCATTTTTAAGATTTGAAAAAGGAAATGACATCAATATGAAGGTATCCTTGAGAATGGCCTGAGGGTCGAAACATTGGAAAAATTGTAAAGAATAAAGGTTAAGAACAAAAAAGCATCAAATTTGTTTTAAATTAACAAAATACACATCTTAGTACACTAAATGTAATAAAACATCAGACCCTATGTTCAATTTTTCTAATTTGATAGAAATTACTGATATCAATATCAGAATTATTTTTTCAATATTTTGCTTAATATTTGTTTTCAATATCCCACCCCTATCTTATTTCAAAGATTATAATTATCAATATATTTTTTTTTAATATATCAAACTAATATCTATATATGCTAGGAAACCTATCAATACATTGTATATTAATTTTTCTTTTTTTTTTATATTTCCATTCCTAGTCCATAGTGATGGAACATGATGGCATTAATACACCCTTCAAAAGGGGTACAGAGCTGTCCCCAACCATTAAATCTCTTTCACTAAAATGTGCTTTTAGTATGGTTTTAATGTCTTTCCTTCAGTTCTTATTCTTAATAATAATAATTATAATACTTTATTTATTCTGGGATTAGTTAATAATACAGAGAAAGAGATAGATGAGGGCTGAGGAGCCTCAAAGATACTTATACAACAATACAAGGAAATATAAATAGTCATTATAAAAAATAATCATGAGTTACTTTCTCAGTTGGACAATAAAAAAATAAATAAATAAGAAAAAAGAAAATTATATAAAAATAATTAAGAAAGATATAGCTTATATACATATTTACTATTATATTGATGTACAATTTTATGGGGTCAGAATGATGTATATTCTTGATACTATTTAATAATAATGTTATAATGGACTAGTTCATTTGATCGATAGCCCCAAAGCAACCTTAGTTTTAATTCACATGTGTGTTGGGTAATATTTATTCCTTGGCAGTTTTGCTGAATGGATTTTGAGATTTATTCTTTGACTATGATGGCTATAAATAGGTATCCGAGATTGGCCTAGAGCTACCAATAGGCCAATTGTATAAGTGCCTTCAATTGAATTAATTCCTTCACCTACTGGTACTAGTACCATTTTTTTAATAAAGGAAAGTATATAATTTTATAATGATTATTCGATAATTATTATTTTTTGGTCCAGTTCCAGTTATTAGTATCAAAGAAGAGGAAGGACTAGAGGTTTTTTATGGTGAGTTAAACTTTCAATTAAGATAATTTATTTATTTAAATAATAATTCTATTGAAATCCAGTTTTGATAAAAGAAAAATTACTAATCATATTTTTTTTTTAATAAGGTTATAATTTTCTTATATTGGGTTGTAATATAAGTTTGTAGCGTTTTTTACTGATGATTTCAATAAAAACTTCAGATTCTTGTAAATATTTTTAATCAGTTATATATGACCCATTTTGATCTATTACATGTTGCCATCTTTCAGGTAATTTTTTAATTCTGTCCTCCCAGAACTTCTCAAATGAACTCCCCTATGTGCGTTTTGCAGTCCTTTAGTGAATTAAAGTGTTTCCCATTGAGAGAGTTTTGAAGGGCCCGAAATAAGTGAAAATCTGTTGGGGTAAAGTCTGGTGAATAGGGTATGTTTTCTCCTATGGCATCATCCCCATACACACTGCCAATTTTTTTACTCATGTGCAGCGGATTCTCGTTTTCGAAAATAAAAAAAAATTAAATGACAAAAATTAATTTTTTTTCTTCCATTTTGAGCAAGTAAAATACCACTTAAAGATAAGGAATCTCGGTTGATACTGATGCATAAAAGCATCTTAACTTATCCTTTTTTAGAATATGATAGAATAAACATTATTGACCTTGTGAACATGATTTTATAAACACAGTGAGGATTAAATTGAAGTATTGAAAAATGCTATGAACTTATTTTACAACCCAAGAGTAGAATGCATTAAAAGTATGATAGGATATTTCTTTTGTTTATTTTATTTTAAATATGATTTGTTTCTTATTAGGTGGTCTTACTCATGTGAAGATAGAAAAAGAAGAAATCCTTTCCCCAGATGATGGTGAGACAAATTTATCTTATTTTAACTTATAAGTGAGCTGTTTGTAGTACAAATAATGAGTTTCTGTTTTTACTTTCACTCGTTTTGAGATCCCTTGAGTCCCTTGAATATGGTGTATGTGTGCTTGTCGTGTAAATATATGTGGTCAGCCTATCTCAAAAACAAAAAGTTGTAGGAAATTCAAATTACATATTTAAGTAACAATCAACATCACAAACAGTAATAATTGAGTTTAAAAAGGATAACTAATTGACAGTAAAAAAAAATAAATAAATAAATCAAACGCAAACTAAAATAAACGTAGTTAAAAAAAATAATAACAAACAAGAAACAGGAAATATGTTAACTTATCTATAAATATAAGCATAATGCGAGGCCATATTTAAAATATAAAAGGTACAGATATTTGAAATTATTTATACAAAACATGTATCATGACAAAACAATGTAAAAACTAACTGACAAGTTGGAAAAATAAATAAAACACAAATGAATTAGTCAGCCATATTTTCTGCATTAAAATTTGTTATAAGTTGCATTTCTAAAGTTGATTCAGTTATTCTTAATTGTATGTCCTTTAAAATATTTTTATAATTAGAGAATAATGTTTCTACATCTACTGATGTGATGGGTGCAAAGTTGTTTGCGCTTAAAATTACAGGGTTTTTTCGATGTTGCTGAAGAGAATCGAGTCATTTCCATTTAATACTTCATTTACATCTTGGAGAATAGCCAATCTCACGTTTTTGGCTAATACCTCTTCCATTTTTTTTTTTTTTTTAAATGCTTCTCTCACTCAATTTGGTACATGAAATATGCTTTCTTTAAATTATTTTAATAATTTTAAAATTTCTTCGAACAACAGATTTGTTTCCTGAAATTGCTTCAGTTTAGTTGAAATAAAACTAAGATGGGTATTAATGAAAGTGAGGTTAGTGATTAACATTGTATTATTCAATATTTCATATATCTTTCCTACACTCTGTTTCTCATCACCATCTATTTCAAACAACAGTTTTAAATGTGTGACAGCAACTTCTTTGATAAAATAGACTGATTGCAAGTGCCACTTTATTTAATCAATTTTTCACATTTTTTTTCAATTTTCTCAAAAAGGGCTCTAATGATTTAGATATAAAATTCGGTTTATCTATGTACAATTAAATGGTCTTTGATATCAGCTAGGTTTTATCCTCAATGAAATAGTTTCACAGGACTTTAAATACCCAATTTTCAAAATGGCTTCCTCTAAAGTCCCCACAATTGTGTGTTTAAAATAATTAACCATTTCATGGGTTTGATTGTAGTGAAAAATAGATAAGTATATACTATGAAAGGATTTAATTATTAACTTAGAGAGATAGCAAGAAAAATCCCTTTTAATTCGCTGCTGATTACATTTTTTGGGGGATATTTTCAAAATTTATATCTTTATAAGGAAGCTTTATGACATGATTTCACCCACTTTTTTACATGCTGCCATTAACATAATTTTTGGCATATTTTGATATTTTATAGTCATTAGATTCATGAAAATCTTGAAAAATAACTTGACTAATTTCAACTAATCATTCACCTTGTATATGGTCTGAGATATTTCCCCACAGTTTTTAGCATCCTGCTGATCATGTAATGTTTGGTACTTTTTCACATTTTAAATTTCCTCCTCTTAGTCATATGGGGATGTTATTTTTACTGTTCGAAATTGTCAAACCGTCAGCTGATTTATTGCTTGGTAGATTGTGGAATGTTATGTATGTATTTAATTTAAACATAAGAATGTTTTGATAATTTCATATAAGGTTCATTAGCCTGAATTCCTTTTTTTTTTTCTCTTTAGTTGGTCTCACTCATATGGTATAAGAAGAAGAGCTTATTCCAAATGATGGTGTGACTCATACTTTCTATAAACCATACAAAACTAAAATAACGACTAAGCAAAATTTTTATTAAATTTAATCTAACATGAGACCTCTTCATAATGTAAATAGTCCACAAATCTTATAGGTTCTCCAAAATAATAATTGTCATTACAAAATATTTGATGTTATTGATTGAATATAATATGTATTGTTTATAGGTGTTAAGGATTGCCTGGATGGGATGGAAGAAATCAGTCAGTTTGGTTCGAAAGCTATCATGAAAAACGATCTTGAAAAGCATAAGCCCCATCAGTCTCCTCATTTTGACTATAAAACAGATGATAAAAAGTCTTTAAAATTTCATTTAATGGCTCACCACATGGAAGAAAATCCTCATCAATGTCCTCATTGTGACTATAAAACAGCTGCTAAAAAAACTTTAAAATTTCATATAATGGCTCGCCACATGAAAGACAAGCCTCATCAATGTCCTCATTGTGAATATAAAACTGTTACAAGTACCCAATTAAAATTTCATGTAATGTCTCGTCATACAGATGAGAAGCCTCATCAGTGTCCTCATTGTGACTATAAAACAGCTGCTAAAAAAACTTTAAAATTTCATATAATGGCTCGCCACACGGAAGAGAAGCCTCATCAATGTCTTTATTGTGACTATAGAACTGTAACAAGTACCCAATTAAAATTTCATGTAATGTCTCGTCATAAAGATGAGAAGCCTCATCA
>NW_027110130.1:1197118-1212644 GCF_000696795.3 Halyomorpha halys
AGATGAGAAGCCTCATAAATGTCCTCATTGTGACTATAAAACTGGAACAAGTACCCAATTAAAATCTCATGTAATTTCTCGTCATACAGATGACAAGTCTCATCAATGTCCTGACTGCGACTATAAAACCATAAAAATTACCCAATTAAAATTACATATAGCATACAATCATAGAGGCAAAAAACCTCATCATTGTCCTCATTGTGACTACACAAATGTAAATAGTTCTAAATTAAAATCACATATAATATCCTATCATGAGAAGAATCATAAATGCCCTCATTGTGACTATAAAGTAGGTAAAGTAAGCTCTTTAAAATTTCATATAAGAGCTTGTCAAACTGGTATAAAACTATATCAGTGCCCTTACTGTGATCATAAAACTGTTCAAAGTTCCTTAAAGTCACATATAAATAACTACCATAAAGGTATGAACCCTTGTGATTGTCCTTTTTGTGATTACAAATTAAATTCAAATCCTGCCTTGAAAAAGGCTATAATGTACCATCATACACGTCTGAATCCTGATGACTGTCCCCATTGCTACAAAACTGTTGGTAAACGTTATTTAAAAGTACATATAAGAACTCATCATAAAACCAAAAGTAGACAGAATGATAAAACTGAGGAGGAGTCACATAAATGCTTTTTCTGTGACTATAAAGTAGCAATAAAATCTCATTTGGATTTACATATAATTACTCATCATAAAGGTGGGAAGCTCCCTGTTCATAGTAATCCCTCCCCCTCCTCCCCCCTAGCCAGTAGCTCCTAGGCCAATATTGTAACCCCCACCTTCAGCAGACCCAGCCCAACCCCTTATAATGCCATATAGCAAAGGAAGGGCACTAAATATGTATATATTTATATATGTGTGTGCGTGCGTGCATGCATTTATTTGTTTAATAAATTAAATTAGGAGGTAGGAAAGAAAAAAACTCCTATGAAAGGTCTTACTATGACTATAAAGGTTAGTAAGCTTTATTAGAATAAAGTTTCATCATTCAAGTTAGAAACTCCATCTATAGTAGGATTACAATATTTATTGAATGCAGTTTTTATTGACAGCTAGATATATAACTGATAGGTTCAATGAATCAAATAATAATGATTATTTTTTAATACAAATTATAAGTTTTACAACTTCCCCAGTGAGCATGTTTTATTTAAATAATTGGAGAATTAGCTCAACTCCTTTTTTGGATTTTCAAAAAAAAAAAAAAAAAAAAATAGTGCTTTTTCTTACTATGCTGAAAATATAGAAGCACCTCCTCTTTGCTTAACGGTGCAAGAATGATGTATGCTCTCAACTAAAAAAAAAAATCCCATCATGCAATTCACAACCCTCAACAATAATTTAAAAATAACATTATTTATTTTCAATTGCTAGAGTATATGACTTACAGCTTCTACGAATTAAATAATAAAAGGTGGTTATTTTTTCTCTCTTTCATATAATAAATTATAGCTATTTCCAGTTCTTATGTTTATTTTAGTATTTTCTTTAAGAGTCAGATAAGAAGATAAGGCCTAGTTGGCCAAAATAATCATAATTAACAGGGTTATCCATCTAAGATCATCTCAGTACTATATTATCTAGGCAGAGCTTAAGCTTTGTTCTGGAAGGTACAGGATGAAACATCCTATAATGGAGTAAACAAAGGAAGATGATGTCGCTTGGTCATAAATGAGCTAGAAATATCCTTTGTTCAACAGTTGGAAGATAACAGGCCAAGTCAGGTAGCAGAAGAGTGAAGCGATTTTCTGGTAAATTCTTGAAGGTCTAACATTTTGTACTAATGTTGCCATAGTGAAGGAAGGGACTTTGTAATTGTAAATTAATTTGCAAATAGTCTTAGTTATTAATTTAATTATATTTTATATTTATTTGTATTATTTTCTTTAAAAGTTTCTTTCAATTTTAGAAGAAACAGATGTATTTATATTTTGTATTACAATATTTAAATGTAGGAGTAACGGTCAGTAGGGGTTATTTGTTTTGCTTCACCTAGCAACGGGACACCAATGTACAGCTTTTAATCAGCTGTTAAGTGGCCATTAGTCATTCCTCTGATTCTTTTACCAGATCCTGTCTGCTTCATTACATGGTGTTTAAACATTTTATTTTGTTTGTGATTAATAGTAATACAGCCACTGTGTCCATGGTCCTGCCACTTGTCCAGGACTAGCCAATAATCATGCTGTTATATCTAGAAATATTTCCTATGACCTTTCGGAGTAGTAGATGTTCAGTATATTATTTGTATATAGTTATTAATTTTTTTAATTTGTTTATTTCTTTTTATTATTCAGTTTACTCATTTTGATTTCATCTTGAAAGCCGCTATTATTTTAATTTCTATTCTTCATTTTATTTCTAAATGTTTTATTTTGATTATACATTTATGTTTTTATTGTTAACTTGCTCAAATAAATGTTGAAATGTAAGCCTGTTTGTTTTTATGAACTTCCTTCAAAAAGACTACATCAATTTGAGGTAGCTTTAATAGAGCTAATGGAAATAAAATCAGTAATGCCCAAACAATGTTACTGTTTTGGGTTCATTTATTTTTATTTTCCTATTATTATATTTTGCAAGCTCGGTAAATAGATATTTTAGTTTATTTCCTGTAGGAACAACTGTAAATGTCCAATTCATCTGCACATAATAGCCTGTCATATGAAGGAATTGTAAAATTAGATCATTCAGGAGGCAGGATAATTTATATATATTTTAATAAGTAAACTTCTCTAATAATTAAAAATTTATATTAACTTGAATAATTTTGGCTCATTTTTCTGGGAATATTGTTGTTTGTTTGTTTATTGGCACGGCATGACAGACCGTGAAGAGCCAAGGCCTAACGCAATGTATTTAGAAAATTCATCGCGTATTACTTGATGTAGTTTTCATAGAATGGCTCCGTCACTCCCACGCCTATTTTTGTGAGTGCCACCCGTTGGCTGACAGGCCTCACAAATGCCCAGGAGGAGGCTGTGAGTGAGTATTGTATAGTTATAAGCATGAAAAATTCCGGATAGGGTCAAGGACTCGAACTCGTAACCTATGGGTTGGCAGACAGGCGTGTTACCGTCTGCTACCGTCACCCCCTCTAGGAGTATTATGTCCCTGATAAATACACCTTGCGGCAGAAATGGAATAAGAAGATAAAATACACCATACTCTATGAAACATTTATCAAAGAAACAACTAATTCCTTAGATCTCTTCATAAACACTTCTATGAATATTAAAATTTCTGAAATCTCTCTTTATATAAAATTTAAAAAAAAATTGTAACCTCCATACATGAGATAAGATGAAATCAAAACAAGAGTTAAAACTAAAAAAGATTATTCCCCCCTACCTCAGATGTAATAGAATATCAGTTGGCATCCACACACAATGTAAGGCAAAATTGAAATGAGAGAATTGTCATGTGTGCCCTACTCAAACAATCTCATCTCCTATGCGAAAGAACCAAATGGAACGAAAAAAAGTAATACAAGTAACAGACTTTATAATTGAAAGGCAATTGAAACCTTAGAAAGAAAACACTACAGGAATATGACCACAAAAATATATAACTGAATAAACTACATTTTTAGTTATTTAATAGGAGGGGTGAGAATTTAGACAGATAAAATATAATTTATAGGAATTATTGTAAAAACTTATTATTTATGTAATCATATGCAAATGTATAGTATAATAAAAGTAAAGTGAAATATAAATATTAATAATAACAATTTTCAAAAAAGTGACATATAAATACATATTGTGTGTGAGCATAGATATATTAAAAAAGAAGTTAATGGAATTGTTACCATTGCATAAAATTTGTAATTCACTAAAACACAATAATTCAATGAATGCTTTGAAATGCAATCCAACACAAAACACCAATGAAATACTCTCCCATTAAAAAATTATATTTTCAAATACAAAATTTAGACAAGTTATTCATTTATCATTCCCATTATGTGTTTATGTATTGTATGAATTTAATAACAAAGGAGGTTGCAAAAAAAAGACAACTTATTCAATAATTAACCAATTTCTAGTGATTTAAAACAATTACTAGTGTAAACTGATCATGTTTTAACAAACACATTGAGTTAGTTTAAAATTGAATAAAAAAAAATAGTACATAATAATAAAACTGAAATAATGATAAAATACATAATAAAAGAATACATGGATGATTACATAAGTATAAAAAAATTTAAACTTGTTATAAGAATTAATTAAAAACATACTTTGGCCCAATACTATCAAGTTGAGACTAAATAAAATAATTAATAATGATAAGATCTACATCCATTAATGCAAACAATATTCAAAACAGCAAAATACATACAGAAAACAAATTAGAGAGGAATAACATGATAGATTAAGAGAAATTGCTACAAAGTAAATGATAAATAATAATAAAACAAATGTTAAAACTTCAATCATTAAAAATATCTTGGCCTTTGGTGACAATTTCAACTTTAATAATATTTATCGTTATCATCGAAGTTAAAATGGAAATGATAAAAATTATATCAGTTTTAGAGGCGATATATGATATTGAATAATCAGAAAATCACATAAATAAAAAATACAAATTGATAAAGATAGATCCTTATAGTACATAAAATTCTTGAAAAATAATTGTCATGTTTAAACCAAAGATGTGAACGAGATATGTGACACCCACAATTCACAGGTATGTCTAATTAGCACTAGCACCGTATATGGCCAAGATAATAATAAAAAAAAAAAAAAACTCCTAGCTATGGTCTAAAGCCAACATGAGAGAGCCATTTTTTCTCAGGGCAAATCCTTTCTTCCCTTCATCAATGAAATTCATCATGCTCGACTAGAACATTTAGGAAGTATCTCCCTGGCAAAAGAGACTGGGGAGGAAGAGGAGGAATCATAGAAGTATATTAACCTCTTTCAATATCTTTTACATCTTCATCATCATGACCATCAACAGCTGCAATAGATATAGAAGGCTTTACTAAGTGATAAAAAGTAGGACATGATCCATTTTAAGAATTAAACAAAAAAAAATTAATGCATACATTGATAAAATGCACAATACCCTTATTGTGTATGTGTGTGATGTATTATTATTCCTATATATCGATAAATAAATATATAATTAAACTACATATTACAGATTTCACAAAATCTAGTATAGGGGATTCCTTGAGGTGGCTGTGCAAAAGTAATGAGCTCTGAGTCCAATTGAAGGTGATTGACATCGGGCCTCAATGATGTGTGTTGGCAAAGGTTAGGTTGAACATGAATTGCCATATGCTCACTGAGTTACTGAAAAGGAACTGATCAGTGACTCAAAATACCAACTAGTTTACTTGGAGTGTAATACAATAGGACGGCGTTACTGGTTGTGGACTCGTCTGTGATTCACAGAAACCCGTTAGTAACCAGTTCCCTGCATATGGGGCCGCGGAGTAGTTTCAGTTTTTAATTTCTCGAAGGCGAGTGACCAACAGACCAACCCTTTTCTGGTAGGGAAGGTTGAAAAAACATCCCATTTTATATAATTTTCACCTTCCTGGCTATTCGAAGCATTAAACGGAGAGTGCATGTTATGGAGAATGGTTACGCGGTAAAACCTTTTTATCCATCGAGAAGGATGGCCTTTTGTTTTTGTGTAATGATTTCTCAGCGGTAGTAGCGTGGTAACCCACGGGTTGTCAGATCGAATCCCGGTCCCACCCGGGCTTTTTCAAGTACTAATAATGCAAAAATTCGCTCACAACCCCCCCCTCCCCCCCGGGGCATTTGTGAGGCCCGTTAGCCAATTGGTGGCACTCACAAAAAAATAAGCATGGGAGTGCCGAACCCACCCAAAAAGCTGGTGGTTGAAAAAACCACGTCAAGAAACGCGCGATGTTAGTGAATACATCGCGCGAGGACTTAGACTTCCGTGGTTTGTTACCCATTTAATAATAATAATAATTCAAATAGGGGCTTTGAAAGAAAAAAGAAATACATTTGAAAATGTGTACTTTATGAGAAAAATGAAATTTAAATTTGGTTTTGTGGAATGTTAACTTATCTTAGCCTGTATATTGTAATATCTTGTGAATGGGAATGTTATATACTATTTTAATTAGGAGAGCTTTTGCAGTAATTCCAATACCCTTTGTTCTCCCTTTTTTTTTTTTTTAGCTCATTTATGAAGAATTAACGGCGCTGTAATTTAAAAACGAGTAAACAAATCACTATAAAATTTCACATCATCCTATGTCTATACCTGTAAGACATATCTGCAAAATTTGAAGAAAATCTAAGATGATAAGGTTCAAAAGTGTGTTGAGTTGACCTGGAATGACTATAATATATTAGTTTCACTCCTATAGCCCAGTCCAAAGACTGCGCCAAGTTTTTTTTTTAAGTTTGTACTGACATATTATTTAAGATTTGAAACTACTATAAATAATAAAATTTTTGAATTTAACTTTGTTTTCTTCAGGCAGTACAACACACTAATTGAATTCGAAAAATTCTTCAGTAAGTTTTTGAAATAAGTTGTTTTCGTTCTTGTTTTGTTGGTCTTTAGATGGAACTTTTTTGCATTTTATTTTTTGTGTCGCTTACAATTCAAAATATGTTCTTTCTATTTTTAAATAGCTACACAAAACATAATTCATTAAAAAATAGAACGAACAAATCTTAAAGTTTTTCTAAGAGAACATGATTTACTTCATTGTAATTACCTCTTTGTAATGTAAACAATTGTAGGTTGTTTAACCTCCTAGTTTAGTTTTGTTTGTGACAATTTAATTTTTTATGTATATCTGAATTTATTCGATAGAGATGGAAGACGGTAAGTGTAACTATTTTCTATTTTTTTTTTTTTAATAGCTAACTTGGACAACTAATAGAGACCGTAATTTTGAAGTGGATAATATTGTTAGTGTGAGGAGTTGGATATATTATTTTTAAATAGCTTCATAAAAAAGTAATTCATTTAAAGATCCCCAAAAGAACGAACCTCAAAGTTTTTCTAAGAGTACATGAACTACTTAATTGTAATAACTTCTTTGTAAAATAAACAATTGTAGGTTGTTTAATCTCTTACTTTAGTTTTATTTGCTACTATTTAATTTATTTGCTCATGTATATTTGAATTTATTCGAGAGACATTGAAAACGGTGAGGGTAACTACTTTCTATATTTTTTTTAATGGCTGATTTGAACATCTAATAGAAACCGTAATTTTGAAATGGATGATAGAGTTAGTATGAGGAGTTGGATATATATTTCACAGTCTGCCATAGAATAAGTTAAGAAGTATTAGTAACTGACGTGTTTTTACAATCACTTGTAATGGGCCGCCCAAAGCTCAGTGGTTAAGACACAGTCTTACCAATTTGATTTCTATTGGCGGTGCCGGTTCGAATCTGGCCTGGGACGTTGACTTTTTTTATTGAGTGACGGTCCCACAAAATGAAGAACTTTGACCCCCAACCATGGTTAGGCAGTATAGGACTCCAATGGGAGTCTTGGCCGAAAAAGGAAAAAAAAAAAAAATCACTTGTAAAAAAAAAAGTAGTGAATGTAGAAAAGTTTTATTCTGTGAAAAATGCAAGATTAAATAATTGGCGATTAGAGATAGGGATAGAATTCCGAATGGAAATTACAAGGATATGCTCAAAGAGATGGTTCTGTAGAATAGTGTATATAAATCAATAGGTAGAAACCTAGTATTTTGTGGTGAATTGGTAATCTTTGTGAGATCTAGAATGTGTTGACTTTTATACTGGATCTCCATGTTTTGTCACTTTCTGCATATCCAAGTGTTATGTAAACACTTAATAAACAAAGGAAGTAACAAAAGTCAGTATCTACCTACTTGTATTGTTCTTTTTAATTATCTCAACCATTACATTTGTTATTTAATTAGTTATTTTGTCATTTTCAAAAGGAATAAAATAAAGATATGTGAAATGAAAGGGAACATAAATATCAGCAATGTAAGTTGTAGGTGACACAATTCTTATAAATTGTACTATATAACCTATAAATTCAACCTTTGTTCAAGACTTTTTATCAGAATTTTTTTAATTTAATTATCTAGACATTTAATGTTTTCTTAAGAATATATTTGTGCTATGTTTAATCAAAAATAAACTGCTAAAGTTAATTAACAAGATTTGAAACGATTTAATTGCACCCGATCAATAGAATTTTGAAATATACAATCTTTAACAAGAGTTAATCATTGAATTCAAAGGTAGGGGAAATTCTTTGTTTAAATAAAACATGGAAAATACAAATATTGATATATTAGCATTTTTGTTTGTTTTGTTTAGTGACGCCAAACTTCAATGGTCATCAACACCATTCATATTTTATTTAACTTTGCTAATATTCGTTAAATTTTATTTAATTTTTAATTTGATTATTTATTTAGTGAATCTGTAATACGAGTTTAGTGAATCTGTAATTATTGTAATGTTGGTGTGGTTCAAAGACAAACAGAAGTGAAGTGCTGCTGCTTTTGCATTTAGTTCGGCAGTGAATATGTTGCATGGTTTGGGGAGTTTAATTTTGAACGTTGACGCATTAGTTAAATGGATGATCCTGCTGATTAGTCTGACTTTGATCCATCTGTATAGATTATAAAGTATTCAGGCATATGAATTAGATGAGAAAAGTGGGCTTTATATTCAACTGGTTCGGTATTATTTTTCGAGTATTTGGACAGGTCTAGAACAGTTTTAGGATGTTGGAAGGTCCATGGTGGATGATTGTTTTAGGATTCGTCAATTGTTATCGTTTTGAGAAAAGTGATAGCCGAGGAGAGTCTTTCCGATAAAGGAAGTGTTGAATTTTGTTTTTGTCGAAAAAGAATAGAAAATTTTGGATTAAAAATATATTTATGTGTCGGATGTTTTGTTTGTGGATATAATTTTGAACTTTAGTTTATGGCTAATTTAGATCTTCGGATCTAAATTAGCCATAAACGGTTGAGCTGTTCAACCATTTGCTTTGAACAGCCCTGATGAAGCCCTACAAAGTGGGGCAAAACGTCGGACATTAAAATAGTTTTGGTTAGTTCTTTTAATTAATCACTAAATAATGCCTTCTATTTTATTCTTTGTTATATATTACCATCAATTTTTTTATTTTGTGTGACTCAATAACCACTAGTTCACTATTATTTTTCAAGAATTTAATGTACACTCATATAAGAACCTAAGAGTCAACATACAAATTCATTAGGTTCTATACCCATCAGTTTTTTTGTTGACTGGACAAATTATTTTAGTTGTTTTATCTTTTTAGCCCTGATGAAGCTCTATAAAGTAGGGCGAAACATCAGTAAATAAATAGTTGATTACTATTTTTTGTTATCTCATCCCTGACCATCTTCTTTATAATTAACCAAAACATTTAATGCATATATTATTAATAAAATATACAAAAAATTTAGTGCATTCTTGATTTTCACAGAAATAAAGAGCTGCTTCTGATCAATAAATCCTTTTTGCTGAAATATTTTAATATTCATTTAGCATGGCTATGATTTCCCTTTTTCAATTTTTTTTTCATAATAATGGATAGTTTTAATATCATTTAATAACGATGTTAGAAGCTAGGGCTCTAAAACAATCAGATTTAATTTGTATGTGTGTTGAGTAATATTTATTTCGTATAAGTCTTGCTGAATGGATTTTAATACTTCTTTGATAAGGATAACAATACAATAGATACCTCTTGTATTGTTATCCTTACTAACAATGTCTGTGGTTAGTTTTGAGCAGCCATATGCCACAGTATTAATATCTGATTGAATTAATTCCTTTAGCCATCAGTTCTATTATTATTTATTAATTAAACAAATTATAAAATTTTATAATGATATTTTGATAATTAATTGTTTATTTTTTTCACAGTTACAGCTATTGATATCAAACAAGAGGAAGGACCAAAGATTTTTTATGGTGAGTTAAACTTTCAATGATGATAATTAATACTTTTTAATAATAATTTCATTGAAAACAGTTTTTATCAAAGAAAAATTACTAATTATAATAATTTTTTGTTTCTTATAACTTAACTACAGTCATCATTTTCTTAGTATCCAAAGAGCGATAGAGTGCTTATTTTATTTGAAATATGATTTGTATCTTCGTAGGTGGCCTTGTTAATGTGAAGCTAGAAAAAGAAGAAATCCTTTCCCCGGATGAAGGTGAGACACATTTATGTTATTATATTAACTATTTATTTTTTATAAACTTATTTTTATTGCATAAATATAAAATGTATAATATTTACTATATTGTTTTGGGATACCCCCTTATACAATACAAATTTTCCTGATACTAATTACACTTTAGATACTTCTCTATTTTACATTTTGATAGAGCTAAGGGAAGGGGGGGGGGAGAATAAAAACATTATTGAATTAAAACAAAATATATAACATTGGATAAAATAAAATACACTTCATTGGGTAGGATGAAGTACATATCATTGGTTTTATTAGATTAATTATTTATTACATAATTGTTTGATAGTTTATAACGTGGTTTATTTTATTATTAACATACACAATTTTTGATCCCTTTTACTCTCACATGTTATTTTTAAAAAAGTGTCCAACATTTTGGCCCTCAGACCATTTTCAAGGAGACAACCTTAAATATTGATGTCATTGTTTTTATTCTCATTTGCAGGCTAATTGTCCATGTCATATATAACTTTCTTATATCCTAAATTTATAAACCTTTTTATACAAATAATCTCCTCTTTTTCACTTATATTTATCACTCATTGGTTTATGTTTACATCAATATATGTTTTGTTCTTTTGTGTTTATATCTATAGGTTATAGATTTAGTGTTATTTCCTATTTCTGTAATTAGAGGGTTTAATGGGTTGGTGCAAGACTAGAAGAAATTATGTGTCAGTTTATATATTATAATATTCAAAATGTTATTTATTATAAATAAATGGAATTTTCAATTAATAGTTTTAACTAATTTCATATCTTAGGTATAGCTTGGGTTCAAATTAAAAGCTTTAATATTAAATAAATAGTAGAATTTTATAACATTTTAGACTCTTAATCTCAGGGCATGTTTCTAGGCAATCAGAACAGACACTTTTCTACTAATAACATATTTTACAAATGTTTTTAATTTTAGGTAGTAGAACAAAACTAACCAATTTCATAGAATCTTCTTTTGATGATTTTCTCCACAAACTAACACTGAGTGCTGGCAATCTTTCAGAAAACAAGCACTTAACTAATTTAGACTTATGTACTGTTTAATCAGTTTCAACTAACTTTTTCATCTAATTTATTTTCTAATTCTGTTAATCTTATCCTGTTTTCTTCACATATTTCTATATTTATTTCTTCAATTATCTGTAACCTATCCCCAAAACCTCTGAATGTTCTCTTTGTGGTCCTGGTTCAGCCTTTCCCCAAATTCCTCCCAAGATTTCTGTTTTGCCCTTCTCTCTGTTTTGCTTTGTTCTATTACGCACCAACACATATGCCTGCCATTTCTGTGGTGGTTTGTTTCGACAGTAGTCCTTCCATGCCATCTTCTTTTCTTTGACTTTTACCCTCAGCTCTTCTGTCCACCAGGAATGTGGATATCCTTTTTACTCCACAAACTTGGGATACTGACTCTTGTATACTACACTTTATATAGCTCCATAGGTTATCTAGGCTATCATCTGCATTTCCTTCATTACGTGGGTATCGCCCACTAAAAGCATATAGTCACTTCCTAACTCTGCCCCTCTAATTACCTAAACATCCATGAAATATCTCCTGATGTCGTGACTATAGATAAAGTAATCTCTGATACTATTGGTATTTCTCTCGGCGGCAGAAAAGGTAATTTTATGTAACATCTTATGGGGAAAAAATGAGTTTCCCAACAGCAAATCATTCTCAATGCACAATTCTATCAATCGCTGCCCGCTTCCATTCTTAAGCACTCTCCGCCATAATAGCCCATCACTCCATATGCCCTAATATGGTCATTGTCCGTTCTTGCATTGAGATCTCCCATTATCAAGAGGCTTCTATTATTGTTCCTTGCTTAAACAGTGGCTCGCTCCAAATCATTGTAGAATTGTTCTCTATCAAGGATGTCAGTCATTTGTAGGGGCGTACACTTGGATAAGAGCCCAGTATCCAACATGTAGGTTCAGACTTGCCACAATAATGCGTGGGCTAACTGGCTCTCATTCCAATACCTTCTACTCCTGAATAAACTAAATTGTGCCCTCTGTTCATCTTGTATTCATCAGAGCTCTTCCTCTTTACCTCACTCTTATATCCAGCCTACACATCGCCATTTCCTCTATAATCTCCTTTTCTTTGCCAGAGAGTGATCTCACATTCCAGGTTCCCAGTCATATGTCCTTATTCATGCCAGGTCTTTTCCTTCTAGACCAACTCCGAGGCTATGCACTATGTTTCTATGAATCCGCTATACTGGATTGGCCGTCCAGGAAGCCCTGTTACCTCGGGACAATAGGCTTCCTGAATATTTATGTCCCCTTGGGAATAAGGGTGGCAGGGCTATACCCCCCAGCACTGAGTACCTTTGGTCCACGGGTCTTTATTCTGTATATTCAGATAACCCTTCCTAAGACGGATCCCCCAACCACCAAGCAATAAAAAAACTCCAATTCTCACCTACCTTTACACAACCAAATATTCAGCACAGAATTTTTCTTTTGAAGACCAAGATCTCGTTTTGTTCGGCACTTGTCAGGGTCTAGACTTCCGATCCGTAAGAGATTGTTGTAAAGATTAGTGTCTTGTAAAGCTGGCATTTGGTGTGGTAAGTGATAGCTTGACTCCTCAAATTCTTCCTAATTCCAAAATAGCATCTATTGTCTTTCATAAGATGCTGGCTTGTTGCCTGGGTGATCCTGTTATTGCTGCTGACCACTGAGCCTAAATAGGTGAAATGGTCAACACAATCAAATGCAAATGGACCCATCTTCACCTCCCCTCCAACAGCAGCCACTATACCAGGTCCAGATCGCATGTATTTAGTTATTCCCACGTTAACCCTTATGCCCATTGCTTCTGCTGCTTCAGCTAGCCTCAAAAATGCCTCCTGATAGGTTCTCGCCACCAGGTCCAAGTCATCGGCAAATCCCAGCATCTTTACTAGCCTGTCAATGATTGTTACAGAGGTTTGTATCCCAGAATCCATAATTACTTTTTCGAGGGCCTGATTAAACAACAGACAAGTGAGGCCATCGCCCTGCCTCAACCCCCTCCTGGAATCAAATTCTGGTGAGTGGTCTCCCTGAATCCGAACTGAGCATTTCATCTCATCCATTGTGATCCTTATTAGGCGCACCAGTTTGGTAGGAATTCCAAGACCGTACAGCACTTCATATAGCTTGCAAGATCCACTGGTACTAGTACCGTTTATTAATAACAGAAAGTATTTGATTATAAGTATTGATAATGATATTTTGATAGTTATTTGTTTTTTTTTTTTTTACAGTTCCAGCTACTAATATCAAACAAGAGACAGGACCACAGATTTTTTATGGTGAGTTATACTTTCAGTTATAATAACCAATATTTTTTAAATCCAGTTTTTATCAAAGTAAAATTATTAATTTTTTGTTTCTTATCACTTAACAACAAACAATTATCATTTTCTTTTTGAGAAATTAGTATTAAAAGAGCGATAGGCTATTTTTTGTTTATTTAATTTAAAATATGATTTGTATCTCCGTAGGTGGCCTTGTTCATGTGAAGCTAGAAAAAGAGGAAATCCTTTCCCCAGATGATGGTGAGGCACATTTAGGTTTTTATATTAACCCTAAGGGATGACATATTTAAGTTAATGTCTTTCAAGACTAGAGATGGCATTAGCACTCTCAACCTCTTCGATTTTGCTATCTTTTTTTTAGGGAAGATTTTTTTTTTATATTAATTTAGAAAATCACATCAAATATAGTCCGACCAGATAACAACATCTATCGGCCGGTGCCAAAATATCACATAAAGATGACAGATATAAGTGAAATTCATTAATTACAATTTTGAATATTAGGGCATTGTGGAGGCTACTACAATTTTTAAGCTAGATCAGCACAATATGAATTGATCTCGAGTGATAAAACTAAGAATTCACTTAATAATTACTAAAATGAAAATAAAGAAAAAAAAATTATTTCAAAAAATAAAAAATAATAATAATATAAATAACTCATAGTGCTCATATCTTATCTGCTGACATAGATTCTATGATAAGTGACCTCTTTTTCATTAAAAAAAAAAGATTTTTATGTTTGGATCTGATTTTTACATTCAAATGCTATTTATGTACCACTTTATAAATCCATTTTACAAATATTATTTTTTTATTCTCTTGAAAAAACTCTTAACAGTTTCTATTAAACTTGGTATATCAATGTACAATTAAATGCTCTTTAATATCAACTAAGTTTTATCCTAATTAAAACAGTGTGGCAGGGCTTAAATATTGAATTTAAAAATGGCTTCCTCTCAAGTAGCTTTAATTTTATATATTTGAAATAAATAACTATCTATCATTATTAGTAGAAATCGAAAATGATTAAACATAAACTAAATTAATATTTACATATAAGAAGATGGTCAGGGTGTTTACAACTATTATTTTTCGACGAAACGTCGGAAAATAAATAGTTGTAAACTATTTTTGTTTCACTTTTGACCACAACCCTGACCATCTTCTTATATATCAATTTTTACGGTCAACTATATATACATATATAAATTAATATTTTATTATTGACTAAAGGAGAAAAGAGGAAAATTGTTTTTCCAGGTTGAAAACAAATTTCTGCAAATAAGAGTTGTAATATAGATGCGTAATATACTGTTTGAATGCCAAGGATTTTGTAAAAATTAATATCTAATACATATAGTTATAGAAGGTAATGGAGAGTGTCAGGTGTTGTGAGGTTTATCTGATGGTATACCTATAACTGTTGTATATTCAATATGTACAGTATATTGTAATTAGTTAGTGATCAATTATCAGAATACTGTATTTATACATCTCTTTTCACCTTAAATCACCTAATGATTGAATAGTTTTTTATTTATTCATCGCTCACACATTCATTAAACAATTTTTGAAAAGATTAGATCACCTAAAAATAATCCTTAAAATTAAATATTTTGGTGAAGAACTCTAGACTTTTTCCTTTGTATAGTAGATATAACATGTAGTATCTTGTGTCTCTATAAATAGTAACATAAGATTTCTTCTCCACTAAATATTTTGAATTATTTTTTTAATTATAACATTTGTTTAACAGGTACTAAGGATTCTGTCAATGGGATTGAAGAAAACAGTCAGTATAGCTGGAAAGCTACAATGAAAAATAATTTAGGAAAGAATAAACATCAATGTCCTTATTGTGATTATAAGGCTTTGAAGGGTTTATTTCTAAAAACACATATAATGTCCCGTCATACAGGGGAGAAACCTCATCAATGCCCTTATTGTGA
>NW_027110130.1:1212869-1221234 GCF_000696795.3 Halyomorpha halys
CTCATCAATGTCCTTATTGTGACTATAAAACTGTAACAAGTGGTGTTCTAAAATCACATATAATGTCCCATCATACAGGGGAGAAGCCTCATCAATGTTCTCATTGTGACTATAAAACAGTCAGAAGTAATCAATTAAAATCACATATAATGGCTCATCATACAGATGAGAAGCCTCACCAATGTCCTTATTGTAACCATAAAACTGTAAAAGGTGGCAATTTAAAATTACATATAATGGCTTATCATACAAGAGAGAAGCCTCATCAATGCCCTCATTGTAACTATAAAAGTGTAAGAGGTGCCCAATTAAAATCACATATAATGGCTCATCATACAGATGAGAAGTCTCATCAATGTCCCCATTGTGGCCATAAAACTATAACAGATGATGATTTGAAATTACATATTATGACCTATCATACATGGGAGAAACCTCATCAATGCCCTTATTGTGACTACAAAACCATAGAAAGTTTGAATTTGAAATTACATATAATGGCCCATCATACTGCCGAAAAAACTCTTCAATGTTCCCACTGTGATTATAAAACTGCCGATAAAAGGTCTTTAAAATTTCATATAATAGCTCAGCATACAGATGAGAAGGCTAAAAAATGTCCTCATTGTGACTATAAAGCAGCTTATTTAAGTTCCTTAAAAAGACATATAATGGCTTTCCACACAGGTGAGAAGGCTCATCAATGTCCTCATTGTGACCATAAAACTGTAACAAGTGGCCAATTAAAATCACATATAATGTCCCAACACAGAAGCGAGAAGCCTTACCAGTGCCCTAGTTGTGACTATAAAACCAAACATGGTAGTTACCTAAAAACACATATAATGGCTCGTCATACATGTGAGAAATCTCATCAATGTCCTCATTGTGACCACAAAACTGTAGCAAGTGGTGCTTTAAAATTGCATATAATGTCCTGTCATAAAGGTGAAAAGCCCCATCAATGTCCTCATTGTGACTATAAGTGTGTAAGAAGTACCCATTTAAAATCACATATAATAGCTCGTCATACAGATGAAAAACCTTTTCAGTGTCCTCATTGTGATCATAAAACTGTAAAAGGTAGCAATTTAAAATTACATATAATGGCCTATCATACTAGAGAGAAGCCTCATCAATGCCCTCATTGTAACCATAAAACTGTAACAAGAGGTGCTTTAAAATCACATATAATGTCCTGTCATACAGGAGAGAAGCCCCATAAATGTCCTCATTGTGACTATAAGAGTGTAAGATATACCCAATTAAAATCACATATAATAGCTCGTCATACAGAAGAGAAACCTCATCAGTGTCCTCATTGTGATCATAAAACTGTGAATGGTGGCAATTTAAAATTACATATAATGTCCCATCATACAAGGGAAAAGCCTCATCAATGCCCTCATTGTGACTATAAAAGTATAAGACCTTATCAATTAAAATCACATTTAATATCCCGTCATAAAGGCGAAAAGCCTCATCAATGTGCTCATTGTGACTATAAAAGTGTAAAAAGTGATCTTTTAAAAGTACATATTATGGCTCATCATATAGACCACCAAGTCTCACCAGTGCCCTCATTGAGACTATAAAGCCACAGAAAATGGTAACTTAAAATCAAATATAGCTCATCATAAAGATGGTATCACACACCGCTGCCGCAAGGCAGCCCATCGTTACAACAACACAATTACAAACAATTATGTGTTGTACAAAGTTCAACAGCCTTTATGAAGGGCAATCAAGAAGAAAAACCTAACATACCAGTTTGAGAAAGGTTGTTATGGCGTGCTTGGTAGAGGGCCCAGGTTTATTATAAATTTTGGCAGTAGTTCATCCGGACCCGCGCTTTTTCCTTTCTTTGGGTAATGGAACATCAAATCTATATCACTCCACAGAAATCCATTATTGAGCAGATCTTAGTTCCCTTCATAAGAACACATTGGGATCCCAGTTGTTTTTGGTTCCTTATATTTTGTCTTTTGAATAAAGTTGCTTGCTGCTGCTTAGTACTTGCATGAGAAACGTTTAGTATCTGAGTCAGAAGTTAAACAAGTGTCAGCTTTCTTCATTGGAGTTTTCCAGGGGGGAGGATCATTGTTTAGTCGAGAGACAAAAGTATGTGCTGTAATACCGTCCTTGTGAAAATCTATTGCGAAAGAAAACTTCTAAAGGCAGCATTTTTGGCCATAATTATCTCCTTTAGCAGGCCGACTTTCTGCTGAAGAATGAATCAGTCAGCAGGGTTTTGGGATGTACAGAATATTTCTGCAGCTCTATTTCATTCGATTTTCATGACTTCTAGATCCTGATTCTAAAAAGGCTGGTAGTTCTTGACCTGACCTTGGGGAACGCATTGATATGCGCTTTTATTATGGTCTCAGAGATGTTCTTCAGGAATTTCTCTAGCTCATTGATCACCAATTATTCTTTACGAGTTGGTCAGATGCAATAGCAAACTTAGTCTAATCAACCTTTTTTTTCTCTTATAACATATACGGGCCAAGAATTTCTTTAGTCACCAGGATACGGTGGCCAAAAACTCCAGTTGGAGGGTGGATAGAATGAGACATAATTGAGGCAATAGCTGAATGAACTAAGACTGTGTTTGGCTTGGATATTGCCTCAGTAAATGCAAAGAAAGTAGGTTTTCTATCTGAAGCAGCCATGTACTCTACCAGATTTTTGTCAATGAAATTCTAACAAGTTTTCCAACAGATCCCCTGTGGTTATTATCCCATCTGGTAGATGGAGTGTTCAAGTCACAAAGCAGCATGCAGTGAAGATCTCATGTGTCCTTGAGCCAGGTGAGAGAAGGGTTGAACCCAAAAAAAGACCCTGAAAGGTCGACTGTTTACCTCACTTAGGTTGTTCTTTGCGCAAAGATTCATTAGAGTGTGTTACCAGGATAAAACCTCATATTTTTGCCTAACCTGAAATGGTTTACTGCATGGGTCAGAGGACAATCTTTAACATAATGATTGATGATGTGATTTCTGCAGTGTCCTTGGTTTTAGGAGTCAATGCATTATTCTATGCGGATGCCTTGGTCATCTGGGCATCAAATAGCTGCCCTTGAGTGTTGCACTGAGGCACCTTTCAAACTGGGGATTACAAAATGATAAGGAAATCAACACCTTAAAGGCTGAATTCCATCTTTTTACCTTATTGACTAAGAGACACCTTGTTTCACTATCACTTCATGGTAATATGTTGAGACGAACAAACTGTGCCATCTATCTTGGTATCAAGCTGGATACCCAATTAACAAGGAGAGCTCGTACTGATAATAACGCATCGAAGGAAACCAGGAGGTTGGACCTACTAGGTTGGATCTGCGATGGAGTACGGAGGTGAACTGTTAGTGATCACTTCTGATTCGACCATCAAAAATCTCGATGTAACTCAAAACCACAATAGTCATAGGTGGTGCTTGCAAGTCAGTGCTTATTACAGAAATGGAGCTTTGGACTGGAATTGAACTTCTAAAATAGTGACAAGAATTGGCTGCATTTGCCTTTAGTAGAACAAATCCGGTGGAGTAAAATCGAATTCTGGCTTTTTTGAGCTGTAAGTTTTTGAAAATACAAGATATTACTGAGTAACTTGAGATATCAAAATTAAAAATGAGTTGTAGAATTGGTTCAAATATGGTTTCAAAGCAACAGATTGACAGATTTAATTTCATTGACAGATTCATGTTAATTAATCTGGGTCTAATGCAATGAGGAGATAGTTCCATTTTTTAGTTTGACTGAATTCCCAGCAACAAAAAATGCTGATTTTTCTGATTATATTAGAAGGAAGTCGATCTGACCTTTAGTTCCGACGAACCACAGAATCCTGGTAGCATCTCCACTTGGCTTAATAGTGCAAGAAGGATGTAACCCCTCAACCAGAAAAACACTGGAGCAGCTGAGATGTCCTTCTACAACAATCTTCTATATTCAACCATCAGAATCTTAATCAATTGCAAAAACTCTGTGGACCGATTTGATTGATACTGAGCTGCTGGGTACTAAATTTTCCTTTACAAATGCATTTTATTGTATATAATATTTACAAAAAAATATTGTATACAATGTTTTTATTATTAATTAAAGTATTTAGTTCTGTTTATATTTATTCTGTTCCTTACCAGTGATGCATTTGAGAGAGAGCGTTTCCTCCACATGTGCTCTTTCTTCCCTTTCATATTTTGTTATCATTTAATTAACATATTTGTAAATATGGTATTTTTTAAAACTTATTTATTTAATACCAGATCGGCCAAGGCCCTGTTTCATAATGAAAGCTGATAGTATTAGTTCATAGTACAAGTTTAGAAACTAGTGTGGTAATAATACTAATACTTATTTTTTTCATGATAGGGATGACTATTAGTGATATTACTGGAGTTAAAATGTATTAAAGTACAAGTTACTATTGTACAAGTCTGTGTAATTGAATTAAGATAGATCTACAAGACTAATAGTATTAGTTTTTACTTTATTATGAAACAGGGCCCTGGTGGGCCTTGAATGATTGATATAACAGTTACATTTTTTTTTTTTTTTTTTTTTTAACAATTCTTTATGGGGGTATAGTTTATAGAGTACAAAAAACACCCCTAACTAGATACAATGTTATAAATAAAGAAAAAAGATTAAGATAAAAATAATTATTCTTGATAAGAGAGAAAAGTAAAGTTAATAACAAAAATAACGACATTCGTAGACCTAACAAAACAAACAATTGTCCTCTAATGGGGGGGGGGGAACAAGTTAATTTGAAAAAGGAAGAGAAAAAAAATAAAATAGAAGTTATGGTAATAATAGGATTTATAACAGGATGTCCTGCAGCAGCCTGGGCTTCAGTCTCTGGTTTGAGATTGAGTTTTCCAAGTTGTAGGTCACTGCTCCTTTAACTATCGGTAACTGGGAGTGGAACTCCATGGATCATTTTTTTGATCTGCAATTGGCTTTTTCTTACCAACCAAGGAGCATCCACTAAATGTGGTATGAATGAGTTCTTTGGTCTATATTACCATTGTATAAAAATATTTCAGAATATATTATTACACAATCAAGAAAAATGTTGTCCTTAAATTTTATGTTATTTTGAGTGAGTTGTATTATGGAGGTGGTTCTAATACTTAATAGAGGAAACTATTTTGAGAAATTGTAGAAAATAAAGTTATAATGAAAAACTTTCCAAGTGCCCTTTTGTATATTGAGTTGGGTTACAATTTCTTTGTTTCAGTTTGATACTGTAGTGATCAGATTAATATTGTCAACTGTGACTACTGATTTATTGTTGACTCTCAAATAATAGGAAATTGTCTGGTTCCAACATGCAACAAAAACTCATCCTCTAAAATTTAAAACAAAAATTCTGAATCTTGTGAGTTTGATTCTTAGCCCTAAGCACTAGGAGGCACAACTTAAATGCAAAATGTATTAATAAAATTTTGATTTGATATTTTTGTATCCATTGGACCCATGCCAAAGGTTCCATGACGAAACCATAGACAACAACAACGATGGTAAATAGAGCTTTAAAAAATCATTTATCATCGAATTACCATCCTAAATTAAATTTATTTATAAATATTTTGTAAATAGCCATAGTATTCAATTTAATTACACCTTATTTTTATTTGTATTATTTTCATTAGAATTATGTTTTTATTGTAAAAGAAAGGTTTTTATACTTGTATTGTAATATTTAAGCGGTGCTGGCTACGACCCTTGCAATAGACAGCCTAGTGAAGCAGCGTTCATGGTAAGCAAGTAAGCACTTGGATGGGTGACTGCCAAATATAGGTAATCCATCTGACCATAATTCGCCCTCACCCTCCTGGGTTGATGAGGATCGTCTATCTACTGGAGAGAACAGGTAGGCCTGGTGACCTCGTGGCAAGCGGCGAAAGATCTAGGTCTGACTTGCCAACAGAAAAAAAAAAAAATTTAAATGCAGGAACAACAGTCGGGGAATTATTTCTTATAAAGGGAACAACAATCAATGGCTTGATAATCAGTTGATTCAGATCTTGTTAACAAACCCTGTCTGAGTGAACTATGTTGTGTCTGAACATTTAATTTTACTTCTGAATAATAGTACACAGCCACTGCGTTTATGAATGAAGCATTATAGTGAGTATAGTTTGGTTGAATACTGAAGGCATCATAGACGTGGCCCCACAAAGATGTCCAACAATTTGGATTGAATTATCTTCCTCAGAGTGGGTAATCTTTTCTTCAGGACCATCCAATTTCCTCTCTAACCTGTCGGAGTTATCATCCAGTATTTAATTTTATATATTTATTAATGTTGTTAATTGGTTTATTCTATCTAAACTTCATAGCGAACTCTGATATTCTTTGCACTGGAAAACGTTTTTAAAATTAAAGGTAATTGTTAGCTGCTTTCAGAAATAAATTAATAATTATTTTAAATTCGGCAGGTAAATTCAGTTCAAAAAATTTAGCGAGTGTGACCTAGGGCTGGCCATGTTATCAATAAAATTAACTGGACTGTATTGGAAGCGATTACAATGAATTTGTAAACTGTACGGGATGATCAAACCTTAAATGTTAAAATTACTTCAAGTTATATTTTTAACATAGATTTAATCAGAATAAGACAACTAAATATTCAAAATAAAAATTAAGCTAAATACAAAAGGATAGAAATTGAATTTGGCCAAACTGATAATTTCTTTTTCTGTTCTAATTTAATGATTTTTTTTATAAATGAACAACTTTAAATTGAGCAATCAAATTTTTGTTTATTTCACATAGTAGACCTACTTGATTTGTGATAACTTATTACTTAGGTTTCTCTCTTGACTTAGTATTATATCCGCTACATTCCTTTCTTTTCTTCTCCCTGGCTCTGGTTGAGACTTCGGTCACTCATCCAACCAATTGAGTAGATATTAATGTATTAAAGATAGTTGCTTTACTTCTAATGTCTGACTGCAGTCTATCAGAGCATGGTAGATATTCCTTTTTTTGAAGTGGTGACTGTAATAGACGAGACAGAAGAAAATGTTAGATCACCTTATCAGTTATGAAGTAGAGCAAGGAGTAATATAATCTGCTCCACAAAGCAATAGTATCTAAATTCCACTCTCACATATCCACAAAAGCGATATTTAATGTAATGTTCTAAAGTAGTTTTAAGATAGCCAAATGTGAATATAAAGAGCTGCATTTTTGTGTTTCACGGATACATTGCAAAGAGAGAGGATGAAGATAATGTAGTGTCAACTTATACCAGCCAGGCAGATCGGGGAGATTGGACAAGACATACATGGAACCTCTTGTTGTCTAATTAAACAGGAGTGAGGGAACTACGGGTTAGTGGAAGAATAAGGAGAATAAAGTGAAGTTTCATGTAACTCCACTTTTCAAAAAGGGGGAGCATATGTAATAGACGAGACAGAGGAATTGGTGATGGCGGCGCATGCGCGGGAGGTATCGGACAGAGAGGGAGAGAAAAATCATATGTTCTGTCGTCGGTTGTTTTTTTAATGAATGAACATTGATGTAAAGCTAGTGTTTTTTTTTTGTTCCTCTGTGAGCTGAGTTAAGTTTAAAAACTGTGTATTGAGAAGTGATCTTCCTCTCTCTCTCTGCCACGACCAGCTGAGTGCAAGTACGTACGCGTTATTGTTCACCTTTGGACATAGATAACAATTGTATGTATTTTAATTGTAGGTTAGATTATAAGTTAGTAATAAGTACATAGATATAATTAGAATAAGTTAGAATAGGGCCTTTGTTAGTTAAGATTGTTGTTTTAATTTTACAATTAGGTTAAGTAAATCTGTATTTGAATAAACATTAAAAAGACATATTTCTTGTTGTGGATATGTGAGTTAAAAAAATATTAATTAACCTTGCAATTTAAATACATTACATTACTATATAACAGGTGTATATGACAAATATATATTTTGAAGAATTTTTAATTATGATTAAAACTGGAGCCCTCCTAGGGTCCATCCAGCCTCTTCAATTGGGTAAAAATCTGGCCGTCGCGCGAAGTTCTAACCAAATCACCTCCTTGCACAACCGTTGGTCTAGTAACAGTACTAATTTACTAAGTACTGAATTCCTGACCCTTCATGGGTTGTAGCGGTACACATTTAATTTTTTTAAAATTATGATTAACGATATGATCCTCACGATACGATCATCACCCTCTTTTATTGTAAATATTTTATTTTATTAATAGTGATAAGACATAATTTTGGCCGCGATATCGCTATACGCAGGTCGCACATATTTTTAATGAAGTGAACACAGAGTAAGATATAGTCTCATTCTACTAAATCAACTTTGTTCTTCCCAGTACTGTGTAAAAAAAAAAAAAA
>NW_027110130.1:1221496-1222055 GCF_000696795.3 Halyomorpha halys
TATATTTGTAGGAGCGAGTAAGAAATTTATAATTTGAGCATGTCAGATACTCTTTAAGAATTTAATTAATTTTAAAGTTATTTGTAAACAAAATTTTAATTCTTTTTTTTTTTAGTTCACTGGACCAAGTTTAACAAACCTCAACCAAGAAGATATTACCTGAGGATATTTGTTTGCAAAGAATCATGATATTGATTTGTTATATACATTCCGAACAGTGTTTTATTGTAATTATTTTTTAGATAGTATGTTGTTAGCGAATTTAATTTAATAAAATTTAAGCAGTTTAATCAACCTTAGTTTAAGTTTGGCTCAAATTAATTATCTTAGTGTCTTTATTTATAAAGCTTGGCTGTGATTATCAGAGACGCAGTGTTATGGATATTTATAATAAACAATATTACTTTTCTTGAATACAGCAAACGTTTAGCCATTGTGTTTGCTTGAGATTTACCCAATTTTGTCATAAAATATTTTCGCTATTATAATATAGGATATTACAAAAAAAAAAAAAAGAATATCCATAACATTGATTTAAAATATAAATATATGTATAAAA
>NW_027110130.1:1222105-1223608 GCF_000696795.3 Halyomorpha halys
AAAAAAAAAAAAAAGCACCTGTTTCGCTTATCTAATATATTAATATGAATATTTGTTTGTTCGTACTTTATGACGCTGCCATACCGTTCATCCAATTGTGATGAGCCTTCTTGATAAATGTTCAGTATTTCTCCGGTAGAAAAAAAGTTATTAGCAAAATAAAGCATTGTTGGCGCGTAGCGCAGAAAGTAGAGATAGCTAAAAATTAGCTGTTGCCATGGATACGACTCTTGTTCATGAATGAACCATTGATAAATAGATATCGTATCCATGGCAATTTCAGCTATTAGTTTCATAATTGCCCAACTCTATCAGGATGTATAAATTTTCTTTATGATTATTATGTACCAATGGATTTATGATTGATCTTATAATCACAAAAAATTAGGAGAAAAAAAACATAATATGGATTTCGGTAAAGTAGGTAAAAACAAATGTTTTATGAAAAAGCAAGTCATATTCGTTTATAGCTTTGCATGAAACCAATAAATACCATTGTTAAAATAAATTAGGATTTTTTTACTTAAATGTATTTGGAGGATTTATTTTTTCTACCGTTGACTATTTTTCATATAATAGTTTATAACTACTATATTTTATCCAATTTCTAAGTTAATAAAACCGTTGGTATGCTGAATATCTGTTCATTTAACCTACATAAACGAAATTTAGTTTTAAGGACGAAATATTGGTTTCAAATAATGAAAACGTTCAATTTCAAACTTTTATTTTATATCTCCGGTTCTAATTTTGTTTAATTAGATCCAGTTTGAGCTCTTTTGTACAGTTTATAAAATCCTAAACCACTCTCAAGTTTCGTGTAGATTGGATGAATTGTCTTGTAGTTATTTCTATTTTTTACCAAATATTTTTTAAATATAACGCTTTTTGTAGCTTTGAACTAGATAGATATAATTAGCAATTGATTCAATCATTAATCAAATGTGTAAATAACTAAATATTTTAATTTATATCAAACTATTCAATTAGTCTGTCTAGATTCTTAATTTAGCAATTACGAAGTATTGCTGGGTTTGCTAGTATGTAATTAAAGAGAAGTTTTCATGGGAAAAAAAACTTACAAGCTCCCTTAAATAAACACTAAATACATAATTTAAACCTAATAATAAAATTGATAAAAAAAAATTTAATACAATAAATGAACAATTATTCAAGAAATTATACACATTAACAATATCTGGTCCAATGCAATAAAACATAATGCATTTTTAACTTACAGTTTTTAAACATCATTAAAATAAAATCTATGATCTATTTTTAAATTTTATGAACTTCAAATATATCACCATCACCTTCTCATACAAGAAAACTCCCAACAGAGCACCTAAACTTAACGAACAGACAATATTAACCACGAAACATCTCACTTACCTAGGCATTAAACTAGAAACACATCTATCTTTCACTCCACACATACAGAACAGAATACAAATCGTCAAGACAACATCATACCAACTTAAACACCTCATCTACTCACCAGGG
>NW_027110130.1:1223658-1224298 GCF_000696795.3 Halyomorpha halys
TTATCCTATTGAAATATTTATTTATTTTTTGTTTTCAATTAGCCTTCCCTTAAAATTAAACTTATTAATAAAAATCAAAATTTATTTTAATTATTTCATTATAAAAATTAGCAATTTATTTTACTGTAGTAATTTATTTTTGTTTAGTAATATCTATTATTTCAGTTGATGTAAATAATATTTAGTATGTATTATTATTCTTTTTTTTATAATAAAACTAAAGCTAATTGTAATAAAATAAAAACATCTTTTATAACATCTAGTAATGATATATATGATGGGTACCTCTTCTATAGCTTTTTTTAATTTTAAATTATTTGTATATTGTTTATAATTTGTTTACATCACTGATATTATAGGTAATTATCTTAAAACCTTGTTTCTTTTTGTAAGGCATAAAAAAAAAGGTAAAACATTCGCCCCATGTTGCAGAGCTTCATTAGAGGTAAAAAAGATACAGACGACCAAAATTATATAACAGAAAAAGAAAGTAAGGTAACATTAAATAAAAATAAACGAATGTGTAGTTAAAACATGTAATATAAATAAATTTTAATATAAAAATAAACAAAGTTTAAGTCAGTAAATTAAAATAAATAAGATGTTCAGTTAAAAGTATAAATAAACCAGAAATACAAAA
>NW_027110130.1:1224602-1225889 GCF_000696795.3 Halyomorpha halys
AAAAAAAAGGCTGTTCACACACAGACCATTTTGGAAGACTAGGTCATTAGGACTCGGTGTACCTCAAAACATGCATTGTAAAAAAATTGAATTTGATATTTTGCACGATCGCAATACTCTCACTATATATTCCATATATAGGTAAGTGAAAGCAAAAACGGGAAAAGAGATTGAACTGAAGGGTCATCTTCGAAAATTTTTTCAAAATATATTTTCTAATCTCCGTATTGTAGGTTTTCAGAGTCAATATATATTGCTTTATTTCAAAGTAAATTAATAAATGAAATTAGTTTATAATCAGGTCTACACATATGTAACCACTGTTATTTTATAACATTTTTAAATCCCGACATTTCGAGCCGGAAAATTGATTTATCCTACTGAATTATATATATGTACGATTTTTTTCATTTGTTATGTAAGATTCACCCACGCCTTAGCAATCATCATTTGAACCTCTCATTTCGCTTAGTTAAAAATTAAAAATATTAACGAAACAAATTTATAGTGTAATTATCTTGTCTACTTATTTATAAGCAGATTAAAGATTAAATAAATTTTTTTTCGGTTTGTTTGCGTTGTGTCTTTGAAAAATATATTGTCATTATACTTCAGTGAAAGATGCAAATGTTTTGCTAATATACAAACCATTAAAAAGAAGATATTGTCACTGTATGAAGTATGCCCTCAACCAAATTGCCGGACACACTTCATTTTTGGTTTGCTGGTTGGGTGAAGTGGACTGTATGAATGAAAGATGAACACGATTAAAGGAAAAAATAAAATTCTATTGTTTAAGTTACAAAGGGTGTAGTGGGTAGCCGAAAGAAAACATTTATGCTTAGATGGTTAGTAAAATTTTGAATGTGGGATTATGGAATAGTAGATATAAAATTGAGGTGGTTGATGATGATGATGTTAACTATTGATAGATGAACTATGTGGTGGTGAATGGTAATTAAATTACTCCATGGTTTTTTCCTCTCCCTCCATACACTCTCTAGCTTCTCTTCCCCTTGCTCCTGAGGACCACTCCAAGGGTTCTACTCACCCATGGTAGATTCCTGATATCAGAGATAAATAAATAATGAACTGCTTCTCCCAGAAGACAAGATGGCTCTCACTCCTTTAGTCTGGGATGCTTCTCTTCACAGAGAGTGCTGGAGGAGGTGAGATTCGGCTGTTGGCCACCTGGGGCGCCACTATATCCTGTAGGCCATTATGCCATGATGTTTGTTGGTGCCCCCTCCAATTCAACCTTTCGGTTGCCGTAGGTTAACCGGAACA
>NW_027110130.1:1225939-1228372 GCF_000696795.3 Halyomorpha halys
TTAGCCATATAATGAAAAGCGAAATAATAATAAATAAAAAGTAGATATAAAAGAAATATAAAAAGTAAAGTACACACTGAAAAAAAACAGGGGAAACAAAAAGAAAGAAAATAATATAATAATAAAGGTCAAGAAGAAAGGAAAATAAAGAACAAAAAAGGACACCCAGGGAAGGACTAGGAAATAGGTTATTTTCTATTTGAGTAATTTTGACCTCACCCGGCCATTTTTATTGATTACTCACGGCGAAAGAACGGATATTCACTAAAAAATTATTTTGAGTTGGACGTATTACAAAAATAGTTCAACACAAAGATGTTAAACACAAAATTAGGTCATGGACCAAAAGTTTCATTGATGCGGCGAAAGTGGGCACTTGGAGGCCGAGTGACCCCAAATTTGGATTCTTGGGTGAAAATAAGGGAAACATCAGGATAGTGCCTATACATACATTTATCAAAGAAGGGATACAAAAGATGAGCCAATGGAAATCAACGCCAAACAAGTAGGAGGGACAAGCCATTGGCAGAGACTAAGCGGATCGTCAAGTCAGCCAATGGAAGTCAATGCGCGACAAGTATGAGGGAAAAGTCCTTTGCAGAGACTGACCGGATCATCAAGTCAGCCTATGGAAGTTTAAGGAATAAACTTTATTTAGCTCCCCATCATATTCGTAGTTACCATAAATTTAAGAAAAAATATAAGCCAAGAATAAGTATTAACGAAAAATATTCATAAAGAAGACCATATCCAATAACTTGAAACTGTTGTGTTACAATGTTTACAACGAACATATAGACAGGACGATAAGGTTTGAACTGCACTCTTAGTTTGGATTAGATAGAGGAAGGACGTATCCTGGATACAGGAGGTCCTGAACATCCTTTGTCTATCTCTGTGGGACATCTTGAAGAATGAGAACAACCATGAAGATAATGTGACTTATCAACATTAAAGCTTCTTATTTGAATTCAAGCTAAACTTAAGATGTGAGAATTAGTAAAAACTTCTTAAGTGCGGTGGAGTAGCCCTAGGCCGATTGTACCTAATCCTTTTCCATCTTAGTTTCTCATCATACATTAAGGATCCCCCCTCCCCTAGTGCTGATATCTATCATATCTAGAGCGCACTCGACAAACGGTTATCCAGACAGTAGACATTCCTTTCATCTCATTACTTTGGCCAACTGTACATTGAGGATTGTAGCCAGGAACCACATTCTCCTCTCTGCCATCTTTGTCCACTATTTCTCTCATATTCTCCATGACTTGGTTATACTCGGGAAGGAGAACTCTGGTATATTGCCCGCTTGAAGTTTAATTGGCAATATGTCAGGGTTCTCCTTGACCGGTATAACCAAATCATGAAGAATATGAGAGAAAAAGGGAATACGAAAGAGGTCAAGAGAAGCATAAGGTTCCTGGCTACAATCCTCAATGTACAGTTGGCCAAAGAGATGGGAAGAAAGGAATGTATATCACGTGGGCAATCTTTTGTTGATTGCGCTCATGATATGGTAGATATCAGCACAAGGGAGGGGAAACCCTGACTGTATGATGAGAAACCAAGATGGAAAAGGACTATGTAAAATCGGCCAAGGACTTCTCTGCCGCCCTTAAGATGAAGAGAGTACAAGAACAGTGGTTGAGGGAAAACGCTGAACAGAGACAGAAGACCAGGGCAAACAAAACCCAGAACCAGCAACTGCCGAGAGGACCAAAAGTGTCGTGGATGCGGTGAATGTGGGCACTTGGTGGCCTAGTGACCCCAAATTTAGTGATTGTTGGGTGCAAATAAAGGACAAATCAGAAAAGTGCCCATACATACATTTATCAAAGAAGAGATACGACCAAAGATGAGCCAATGGAAGTCAATGTCAAACAAGTGTGAGGGACAAGCTTTTGGCGAGAATGAACGGATCATCAAGTCAGCAAATAGAAGTCAATGCCCAACAAGTATGAGGGAAATGTCCTTTGCAGAGACTGAACGGATCATCAAGTCAGCCTATGGAAGTTTAAGGAGTATCAGAGACTGAAGACGAAGTGAATGGAGAAAGGGCATGGAGGCGAGGATCAAGAGGAAGGAATAAGGAGTCAAGTGAGATCTGAGGAGGATACAAAAGGAGTCACCTCTCCTCTTATGTGAGTAAATAGATTTTTTTATGTATAAAAGGTTTTTAGTTGTGTTTTTATTTTTATGTAAAAGCAGTCTATATTGTTCATTTATATTATTGAATCAAAAAGCAAGCTAACCAACTTTCACCAGTCAAGTATGAAGTAAAAAGACGTTTTTAAAAACATGGTGGCGCGTGTCCTCCTGAAGCTTGATGAATCGAGGCCAGGTTGAGCAGATTAAAATATTTTAAACTTTATTTAGCTCCCCATCATATTTGTAGTTACCATAAATTTAAGAAAAAATAGAAGTCAAGAATAA
>NW_027110130.1:1229616-1230565 GCF_000696795.3 Halyomorpha halys
TCTTCCTAGTTGGAATGTACGCTGTTCATCTTGCTTCGGGTTACTCGTTCTTCTCTATTCGAGTGTATGTTGTGTTTTCTTATTGGGTTGTAACTTTCATTGTAGTTATGGTTGCCGCTATTTGCAGCGCTGATCGACTTAAGTTGAAGCGAACTTGTAACTGATCTTTCCCCACCTACTGTTCCTATCAAAGTCGGAATTAAGGTGTGTATCCGGGGTGAAAAGATTGAAGTTCTGATGTGGGCGGTGAGTTGCTCCACGACTTTTTGATTTGTAATCTCCTAGATGGTGCTGGTAGGTAGTAGTCCCAGTAAGGTCAGAATGAGAGAACATCAGCTGCGCCAGTTTGTGTGCCACGATGTGTGAGCAGGCTGGATGGCTTCGGTGTTCCGCTGAAGGTAAAGTCGAAGCATCTAAGGTGCCTGATGTCGCTAAGTGAGGCGGTCATGGTGAGATCCTATTCGGTTATCTTGCACCAGATGTAGCCATGTTAGGCCGGTCGGCGGGAGCTCTTCTTTAGTTGGAGCGTCTCTGCGCCAGTCGGGGCCATGAGTTGGTGGGCGGTCGGCGCGATGCTTGCTTGGGGCTTAGCATCGGTGCGCCAGTCGTGGTCCATGAGCGGCAGGTTGGCGGGATGTCTCGATGTACCATAGGTGGTGGGCGCCCGTACCAGTGCGGGAGGTCCGCTGATAGGTATTTTTTTTTTTGTCTTCGTCAGCGATGATTTAAGGTCCAGTGAAGAAGTTGTTGAAGCATAGATCCTCATCTTGGGTGACTTCGTTGTGGGTTACGCCGGCTGTACCTGCGAAGTCCGAGGAAGTTCTGCGCTGTCCTATGCGGACTGGTAGCAGGGAAATAGAGGCTTCGGTCTTCTTGAGAATTGGCTGGCCTGTTGGTCCTTGACGATTATATGATACCGCGGTTGACTCTTTTTTTTTTTTTTTTTTTT
>NW_027110130.1:1233020-1233483 GCF_000696795.3 Halyomorpha halys
CTGATTGAGGTTTAACTGCGCTGGGTTATGTTGTCTCCTATTATTTTGTTCTACTGGTTTTCCTTGGGTCTCTTCTCTTTTCGTCTCTGAAGATTTTCCTGCCATCTCTTTTGTTATTGTTTGCTATCTCTCTAGTTATCTGTTGTTCCTTGTTTAGTATGTCCTTCTTGGGTCGAGCCTTGTTAAGACGGACTTATCACGTCAGGCCTCTTTTTGACGATTTGAGATCATGTCGGGCTTCTCTTCGACAGCTTGGATCACTTCCCGCTTCTCTTCGTCTGCTTGGATCACGTCGAGCGGGCTTCTCTTCGTCGGGCTTCTGTGCGAAGGTTGGATCACGTCTGGCGGGCTTCTCTGCGTCGGCCTGAATCACGTCGGGGTCACCACTTGTCGGGGTTGTCTGGTCTTAGGCGATTTCTCCAGCCTGTATATCCACTTTACAGAAGGCCCACGACAAGGCGTA
>NW_027110130.1:1233533-1236157 GCF_000696795.3 Halyomorpha halys
GTGCATTGCATCGTTATCATTTATTATTCATTGTACAGAGATTGCTAAATAGTATGTACAGAAATTATTAATATACAAAAATGACAATGTCTTTTTACAAAATGAACTGATTTATAAATTTGAGAGCTTCGGTGAGGCTCGAGGTGGAGCGCTCTGGTGAGTTGTGGTCCAACCACTTGGTCCCTCTCGCTACAAAATAAACATGACTTCTGTTATTATTTTCAACATAAGTTTATTCAAGATTATATCGTACGAAGATATAAAGGCAGTTAATACGGCCCAATTTTCGATTTCATAATGATATTCTGTGTGTCTGTTTCAAATAATTGTAATTTCGTATAAGATAAAAAAAAAATGAAATAGGCTAGAAATATCTTCCCAGATACAAGACAATAGGTAATGCACCCTATTACGTTTCCAACAGAACACTACACCATGACCTACATATCCTTTTTATCCTTGATCTCATACCAACCAAATTATGAAAATATAAACCTTTCCAACCATCCTAATCCTTTGGTCCAATCCTTATTTAGTTCCACCCATCCCTACAACCCACCTAGAAGGTTGAAACGGCAGTGGCCAAGAGACTTAATGTAAAATAAAAATGGTCAATTGGAGTTCTAGCAATGGTCAGATTCTCCACTCAATTTGAGTGTTTGCGGCTTTAGCGCACTTGTTCAGCCTCCACTGGCTCACAACCAATGATGTGGCGAGAGATCCGCTGGGATCTTTTGAGCTCTGCTCTACCCGCCATACGTGGGGGATAGAGTGGGCTCAGGGATCCTCAGGTCGAGTGTGTAAATATTGTACATAAGAGTGTAAATGTGACTAGATTAATTATTTATTTATTTTTTCATACACATAGTTTGATTATGTTAATTTTCTTTATCCTTCTGTTTGTATATATTTTAAGAGAGATTTTATTTATTTTTAGATAATTTCTTTCATTTATTTATTTATTTTCATTCTTGTTTTATTTTATTTGAGTATGAATGTGATCATCCATCACTATTACCTATTGCCCACAATAGTGTGGCAGATTGTAATATCTAAAAAAAAAAAAAAAAAAAGTTGAATTTTGTATTTCGTCTTACAAATAACAAATAATTACTCTAATTGTAATATATATATAGGCTATCTTATATCACTAAAAAACCAAGAGTTACGAAATAACTCAATTTTAAACTCAAAGTTTCATATGAGTGAAAACCAAGAGTTATGTAATAACTAAAAAAAAAAGACTTTTTTTACATTTTTGGATGAACACCATATACAAACCCCATTACAAACTTGTACTTGATTGATAGACTAATCAATTCCTACTCCAAACTATATATAGTTTAATGAGGTGTAGATAGGTGACCGTAGATTACTTATTGGAGAAGATGGTCGGGGAATGTGGTCAGCAAAGAAACAACATAAATAAACAAAGAAATATTTATTTATGCCGACATTTTGTATTGCCGACACTTCATTAATTTATATATAGTTTAGATTAATGAATTAAAAATTGGGGTGAAATAACTGCCTATTTTTTCCACGGGCTTATTGTATATTAGATTTAAATAAAACATTTGAATTATTTTGTAACATCTAATACAGGGTGGCCTTATTAATAAGAGGATACATAGAAATGCATATGAAATTATTAATCTTGGAAACACAAAATCTTTATTAGTATCTATTTTTGAAGAATTTATACTTTTACATTTAAGGTAATCATGATGAATTATAGGCCAATCTGTGAATCAGCAATTGTTTTCAAACATGTTTCCTTAGTTGGGTTCTTTTCCAGATCTAACTTTCATCACATTCCATCATATAATTAATGTAACATAATGATCAAGTTCAGCCTTAATATATTGATATTGTGTTACTGTTTTTACTTTACCTTTATCCTTAATCTATTGATATCCTGCTGCTTTTCTTACCTTCATCCTTAATCTATTGATATCCTGTAGCTTTTCTTACCTTTATCCTTAATCTATTGATATCCTGTAGCTTTTCTTACCTTCATCCTTAATAGATTGATATTCTGTAGCTGTTCTTACCTTTATCCTTAATCTATTGATATCCTGTAGCTGTTCATGCCTTCATCCTTAATCTATTGATGTTGGTTACATCGGGACCTGCTCGTGCTGTACTTGAGGTATCCCGAGTGTATTTTAAAATTATAATTAAATTAAAATTATTGTGGAAAAAGGGGGCTAAAAATTGTGAGACTTTTCATTCAAAAGAACATGAATATATTTTCTTTTATTTCAAATATTAATCGAATTAATTAAGCCAACTGGGGTTAATGTATTAGTTTAAATCATTTATCTATAATAATAAGATATCAGAACAAATTTGGGTGATCTTATGGTTTATAGAATTATGGCTTATCTGATGAATGGCGTCTTCGCTGCCGCTTTCCTCGTCCAGGTTATGCTGTGGGCGAATATGGTGAAAACCATGTGATCTTCCCCCGGTGTCAGAAAAAACGTCTTTCTTTCTCGGTGGCTGGCCAGTGTGTCCTGGACTCTGGCGTGATGGTAGGGGTAGGCCAAGTCCTAGCTTGCTTGGTGCATAGGCTGGGGCGGCATTGCAGTCGCAGCGTCTTCGGGGTCTTCCGCTGTCCG
>NW_027110130.1:1236238-1237545 GCF_000696795.3 Halyomorpha halys
TTCATCCTTAATCTATTGATATCATGTAGCTGTTCTTACCTTTGTCGAGGTGGTTATTTTCTTAATTATTCTGTCCAGAAGGCCTCGACAATGCGTGTTCAGTTTGTAAGGATCAGATAATTGACAAGGAAGATGATTAGAAAGGATGGGACTAACGGGTGACAACCGTTATATCTCAGAGGATGGTAACCTCATCCTATTCCCATAGGTCCGAGGGAGGTATGCAAGCCTGGAGGGTAGGGAACCGCCAGGTTATGCAGGAGGTACCTTCGTCCTACCGGGTACTATTCCGATAGATAAGGAGGAGTAGCTAGCCGCCGGGTCTCAGAAGTAGAGGATGCCTTACCTTATTTTTGTCTTTAGCCCTAATCAATTATTATTATGCATCTGTTCTTTCTTCAGGCTTAATCAATTGATATCATGTAGCTGTTCTTAGAGAAAAATGATTAAGATTCGGGCAAAAATAACTTAAATAATAAAAACTATTTAAACCAACGTTTGCAAGCCTTTATCAGCTCTGAAAAAGTTAATAAGAACTAAAATTATGTTATCTTATTATTTTACTCTGATAAATAATTTCAGTTTTTTGGAATGAAACAATGACTGATGAATGAAACAATGATTTCAACTGAAATGAAAATAATCTTTTAGCCCTGATAAATCCTTGGAAAGTTGGACGAAATATTGACTTTTATTACTATTCTTACCTACATTTTACTTGAACATATATCTGATTTAAGATCTATCATTTCATTCTCACTGAACTAAAATATACGGACTTAATTAAGACACAAAAACATTGAGATTCAAATACGCAACAAAACAGAATTAGGACAGACAAAAGGGCAGAATTCTAGGCATTTTTATAAATGTTTAAGTTGTGTGACTGCCCTTGGAAATTATAAAACACTGCCTCACCAGGTTCTTTTGAATACTTCAAACATTGCTCTCAAGAGCAAACCCTTTTCAATATTTATTCTGCTAGGTAGCGACCTTTTGGTTAAGGGTCGGGTCAAGCCCTTACCAGCCCTCTTTTCTTTTCAATTAAGTACTAATCCTTTTATTAACAAAACGTGCAAATTATTACACAATAATTTGAATTAATTATTTATTAGATCAGATAATAATATTTACAATCATTTTCAGTCCACTCAAGAAAACTTTCCTGATCACACCGAAAATATTATTTGCTCCATATGGGCCGACATTTTTATTATTATTTATATATCTTTAGTTTAGGATTGTGAATAGTTTAATTAGGTTTAAAGGAAAATTAGTTTTTTTTCTTACCTTCTTTATTGTATATA
>NW_027110130.1:1237785-1239990 GCF_000696795.3 Halyomorpha halys
TTTCAAATAATTTAAAAAATGTCCATCACCGGAAACACGGAATATATGTGTGTGTGTATATATATATAACAATAAAGGAGGTAAGAAATAGAAAATTAGTTTCCGGTGATGGACATTTTTCAAATTATTTGAAAACTGATTTCACGGGAACAAAAATATGCAAAAGTTTATATAAAAAAAAAATTAATAATAATCTAAAGTTAAGAAAGTATAAATATAGGTGGATAGGAAACAAATAACTAATTAGACGGTATTTATTAGTAACTAGTTTCCAATCCCCCCTATATGTATACGACCTTAACTTAAGTTTATTACTATTATATACTTTTATATATTTTAAAAAACAAAATTTTTATTTACATATTTTCTTATTTTCTCTGTACATTTATTTTAATGTTCTGTCACTTCTTACAATTTTTGTAACATTTTTTCATTTTACCCTGACGAATCCGTGAAAATTGGGGCGAAGAAAGGCGTTTTTTCAACTTTTGTACATATGAGAAGATGGTTGGAGTGCGGTCAGAGAATGACACAACGTTAAAATAAGTTTAAAAAAACAACGTATTCATTAGTGCCAACGTTTCAGCCAGAATTTTTAGCCTCATCAGGACTAAAAACAAGAACCAGAAAACAATCAATGAATAAAAGGATATATAGAATCATTAAAGTCATGTTAAATGTATAAGAGCTCCTAGCGGATTTTCAGAGCAACTTGTTTAGTAACCTTTCATTCAATAAAACTTCATGTTATTGTTTACTTCTAAGTTTTGATTACAGTAATTTATTACAACATGCCTAAAATAAGTGAAAAGTAGAAATGTAAAAGTTTGGCTACTGATTATATTTTTTAAAAAGTCCAAAACACAAGACAAAAGAAAAAAAAACAAACTACGAGTAAGTAACCTAACACGACAACAAATAAAATGGTGACAAGCTCAGCTGGTCTGTTTCGTGACGTCATTCTCCATTTAACAGACCTAGTAACAGACTCTCAGCCTTGTTACATGTTATATCGTTTTAACATGGTAAAATAAGGAAATATTTCTCCATTTAACACGCTTTAACATGTTAAACTAAAGATGTTATTCAGCGTCTTGAATTCAATGGAATCTTTCTTTTTTCTAAATTATCAAGTGTAGAAACATTATTCTTAATTTTTCCATCATTAAATTAATTTTTTTCTATAAATAAAATGTTATTCTGATCCATAGTAGTTAATTTGATTATTGATCTTACCTTATTTTATTATTATTATTATTCTTATAGGCCCCTGACTTCATAATTCACAACATGTCATTGAAACTTACACAAAAGTAGCACCAATATGAAAACTTTTACAGGAAAATAGTCTTATCACAAAGGCCAAAAATGTCCAAAACTTAATTTTTCAATATTAAATTGAATGTGGTCGCCGAAATTTAGACAAAAATATTTCAAGAAACAAGCCTACTTTTGAAAAACTACAATTTATGCACTAACTTTCGTTGGTATTGACTTGGGCGAAAAGTGTTTTGTTGGATAGTTTAGAACAAAATAACAACAACCAGTAAAAACTTCCTTTGTCCCAATGCCGAAATAACATCTGTAATATTTGCTCAACGGCTCACAAATACTGTTTGATGGAAGAATCAATTATGGTGAATTCGTTTATAAGTATTTGAGTGTAAGAAACCATACTTATCAATCATTAAACAAGTTCCATTTTGGAGGATAATTTCACACTTTCCACCAGAGTGCGTCTTTGTGAAAGGTGATCAGAAAACCGCCCAAGACTCATTCCTATTTGGTGAAGCTGCACTACGCCAGTGATGTACGCGTTACATCATTTGTTATTTATTTTATTTTTATTTTTTTAAACCAATTTAAGTAAATTTCCATTCCTAACCACATAAAAACACTATTCTTTCCTCAAACTACCGCAAACAATTTAGGAACACTTATCGATAATTAAAATTTAAAATAGCACCTTTTTTAAAATAGCACCTTTTAAGGTTTAATTAATTAATTTCTATGTGCAGAGTCGTCGGCGCCAAGTGCGCGTTCAACATAGTATCAACGCGCACTTGGCGCCGACGACTCTGCACATACAGTGTACAAATTAATTAAACCTTAAAATACCTATGGTAGAAAAAGGATAAAAACTTGTACATACATACTTCATGTACCTTAATTCCTTTTCCTAATTAATGGAGGGTACGAAAAAAA
>NW_027110130.1:1240047-1245109 GCF_000696795.3 Halyomorpha halys
AAAAAAAAAAAAAAAAAACCTTTTTAGAATGGATATCTCACAAATAACAAATAAACACAACAGGTAACCTTAAAATACCAAAGGTAGTAAAAGGTAATACATAACACGAATTACTTTTCTTTTTCACAGTAATGCACTTATTAATTAACTTTTCTTTCTGTTTTAGAGGGATCGAAAAAAAAATCGAAAATTCCTCCAGAATGTTTTGTGTACCAAATTAGTGCACACTTTCTGTCATTTTTTATTTTCTATGTATTACATACCTAAACAGCAATAAAGTAGGGATTTTGAAGAGATGGTTATTTGTTATTTCTGGGCTATGTAATCTCTACAGTTGAAATGAACTCTAAATGCACTTTTTCTACACAGCCTCTCATGCTAAATTTATATTTTTTACAAAAAAAAGGTAACACTCCAGTGTTTTATCTAATGGTTGCAAAGGATAGCATAAATTAAACAGAAGGAATGTAAATATTTAAAAAAGTATGGATTTTAAAGGTCTCAAATTGTTTATTTTCATTTCTTTCAATCAAAATAATTTTATTTTTGTTCACTAGTTTAATTTCACACAAAAAAATATTAATATTTTTTTTTATTTAAAAAAAACTGAGGTGCACCTTCATGTTTTCTTTAGAACAAATTTCTTTGTTATAAACTAATGTGGTCATATTTATATTATCCTATACTTACCCTTACAGTACAAGAGCTCATGAGGAGAAAAAAAGTTAGTTAATTCACTTAAATTTTTGATTACTTTAATGAAAACTATGTATAGTTACTAATCAACAGTGATGAGTCTGCCAAATATAGGTAGGGGAATAAAAAATGGTGGATGTTTCATAACGTTTAAAAAAAATTTAATTTTCATATAAATTTAATTTCTCATTTAATTTTGTTTTTGGAGCTCTAACACTATAAAACCTAGAGAATATCATTTAAAGTAGAGTAAATTTGCTAAATTATGAGCCCTAATAGAGCTGTTTACTGTCAATAGTCCCGAGATATATATTTTAAAAGCAACCTTTCATAAAAAATTCACTGAAAAATCAGCAGTTAGTAAATTTATTTTAAGAAATCTATACCTCAAAAATCATTTGAGGTACAGATTTCTATTAGCACTAACATTAAAGCTAGGTTTATTTACTTTAAAGTAGTTTATGACATTTATCTTTGCAGAAGTAGTTTTCATGATATTTGCTAAAATAAATTGATGGCAGACATGTACGTCTTATGTTTCCTAAGATATATTATTTCATAAGTCAAAATTTTTGTCCAAATATCTAGAAATCATCATTTTTGAATTTATTTTATTGAATATCATGAAAACTATTACTCCTATGAAGATAAACATCATAAACTACTTTATAGTATATTAAACTAGCTTTAATTTGAGTGGTAATAGACATCTGTACGTCAAATGGTTTTTGAGATATAGATTTCTCAAAATAAATTCACTAATTTCTCATTTTTCTGTACATTTTTTATGAAATGTTGCTTTTTAAAAAGCTATGTTTCGGGAACTATTGAACGTAAATATCTCTATTAGGAGTCATGTTTTAGCAAATTTATGCTTCTGTAAATAATGTTCTCTTAGGTTTTCTGGTGTTGTTGTTGGTAGTTTCAAAGATATAAAGCTCTGAATGAAAAATCATTGTTTTTGTAACGTTTTGAAACAGCTCCCATTTTTTATTTGTCCTACCTATACTTAGCAGACTCATCTATTTTGACTAGTAATTATAAATAGTTTTCATTAAAGTAATAAAAAATGGGTTGAAATAACTGACTTTTTTTCTTCCTTGCTCTTGTACTATCATGCGTGGAGGGTAGGCTTGGGAATTCTCAGATCGAGAGGGTAAATGTGAATAGTTTTATATTTTTTATTATTTTAGTTCAATTTATAAATTTACTTATTTCATTTTCTCTTAACTACTTTAAATAAATTAAATGAAATATTTTTTTAAAGAATAGAAGAGGGCATAATATCCTCGAACGTTAATGAAAAGGATGTTTACAAGATATGAATATTATGGATTGTATCATATATGGATATTATGTATTATATATTCATATTATTCAAATGAATATTATGGAATGTATTATACTATAAACATGTTTCTACATGTAATAGGCATACTTCCATTTTTAAAGTTTTAATTGGATGAAGTTCTTTGGAAACTCACTAGTCTAACAACTTTTTTTATTCTTAAAACTACTAACATACTGGAAGGAAGAAAATCACAAGGAAGACCACATCTGAGGCTGCTTGATGAGGTGGAGGCAGATCTGTGTTGGTTGGTGGTAAGAAAATGAAGGAGACAGGCCGCTGACAGAAACGAATGGTCGAAGAAAATTTCAGAGGCCAAAGTCCTGCAAGATCTGTAGAGCCATTGTATAAATAAATAGTGCTTCATTCAAAACTTTTAGTTTGAACTTTAGTCAAACAATTTGGTTATGAGATTTTGGAACTAAGGTTACAACATTGTTCTCATGTTTTTGAAACAAATTATAGGGTCTTGTTCAGATTGTATTAATGAATTGAAAACTATACTTTGCAAACATTACAAGATTTATAAAAATTTCTTTGCTATGGAAACTTAAATGTGCTTGCTTCAAGAATTACTAATTATTTACTATGCTGGTGTTAATTTATTTATTCTTGTTGTTTGGTGTATTTTTGAAATGATTTTATTGCTGCTTTGCTTTGATTGTGGTACATCTGACAAATAATTTTTTTTTTTATAGTGTACTTGATGGTTTCTACAGGTTGTGTTATTAACTGGGGTTGTTTGGTGATAATCCTGCTAGTTTTGGGACAGTGTGTGATTAACACAATGAGAAAGTAATTCCCAGTTTATTGTACTACATTTGGAACTGGTCTGATTCAAAATGAATTCAAAACAATTTTTTTTTTTAAGTCACGCAAATGTCACCATAACAATATCACCAGAAACATCACCTCTAATTATTACATACTACATTCATTGATTATGTTTTAATGAGGTGTAAATAGTTTACCGTAGATTAATATGAAGAGAAGATGGTCGGGGATGCGGTCAGCAAAAAATACACAAATAAACTAAACGTATTTATTTGTCCCAACATTTCAACCTGAATTTCAGGCCATCTGCAGGGCTGTAAAAAAAAACAAAAACAAGATAATAACCATCACTCAGAAAAACATACAAATAAAGGAAAATAATAAGCAAACAAATCAATATATATAATAATAAATTAGGTAGATAATAGTAAATTGATCCTAATAGAAGATAATATAATATTGTAGAGGAAAGAATTAAACACACTAAATTATAAAAAAAATAAAAATTGATAGCCAGTATTTAAAGAAAAGTAGAAATAAACATAATGAAACGTATAAAAAAAAATTAAATGATGAATAATAGAATAAACATAATAAAAAACTTAATCAATGTCTAAAAATAATAAAAAAAAAAAACAAAATTTAAATGATGAATAATAGATTAAACATAATAAAAAAAGGAGGATGTTGTTTCACCAAATTTTTAACGGAATCTTTGTTGAGTGCAATTTCTCTGTCTGTTTTAAAATATTTCTTTCACCCCCCCCCCTCTCTAACATATCTCTTTTCCCTTTTTTCTTCCTTACACACCTTTCTGGTACACACATATATACTGTTTATTTCTTTAGCTTATTAATTCTGACTCACCTGTATTGCTTTTATCTAAGTTTGTAAGATTGTATATACCATTTTATTTCTTGCCCACTGTAACGTTTTAAAATCAACGTTACGTTTTCTTTCATTTCTTTATGTTGTTTTTAATTTTTTTTCTATTACTTTTAGAAATTACTTCAATTTTTTATTATGTTATTATAATTATAACATAATTATATTATGTTTATTTGTTATAATTTAATTTGTATAATTCTTACCTCAACAATATTATATTTTATATTCAATTTGCATCTATCTACCTAATTTTTTGTGTCGTATATTTCCAAGCTTGTCTCTGAATTAAGGTTGCTATCTCGTTTTGTCTTTTTCTGCTCTGATGAAGGCCTGAAATTCAGGGTGAAACGTCGGAACAAACAAATAAGTGTTAATAATTTGTTTTTTTTTTCTGATCACATCCACGACCATCTTCTGCTCCAATTAGTTTTAAATAGAAGTTTTATTCCATACATAATCTAGAAAAACATTAATATATAAGGAGTTCACTAGAAATATGATTTTCGTCAATTATTTGCAAAAATTTTAATTGCTGTGACGATGAGAAGTAATATCAAATGGTGATATCGTATACTGTAATCCTATATTTAGGGTGAACTTTAAATTTTTTTTTATGTTTGAATTTTTTATTTTATTTTCAAAACCTCTTTATTTAAATACAAAATACATTGTATATATATATATATATACAAAATACAAATTACATCTTTGTTTACCGTACGGCATCATAAGACTAATTACAATGTCTGCTGAAGGCGGGTATACTCTGGTGGCTAACAGAGAATGGAGAGGGACCATTCTGGCTGGTGGTGATGTGGTGACTTCAAGCTGCAGAGCCTGGAGTCCTTCCCTCAGCGAGGACGTCTACTAAGGGGACAGTGCTTGGCAAAAAAGGATGTTTGGCACTTAGATGCCATACGTGACCTATGGGTTGCGTAGGGTATGGCAATCATGTTTCACCAAGATGAATTTATGTTTACTAAAAGAATTGAGCAGGTAATTTTTGTGAGAAAGGATTACTTTCATTTTATTTTTTTTATTAGGATTATTTTATATTGAGAGATCCATAGCAATATTTATTTCTCTTACATTTTGGTGTTCCCTACTAATTTTTTATTTATTTTATTTTTTTTTTTTAGGTTTTATAATCCAGATAATAAACTTTTCAATAAATACAGTAATAAATGCAAACATACCTGTCGTGTTGTGGGTTAAAAGAAATTTTTCATAACCTTCAAATTATGAAGCTTTATTACATAATTAAAATTACTGGAAGATATTTTTTTCTTTTGGATAATTTACACACTTTAGTAGCTCTATTTATTTTTTATATTTTATTTTCTATTTATTTTATAT
>NW_027110130.1:1245239-1256855 GCF_000696795.3 Halyomorpha halys
TATTTCTCTATTTATTTTATATATTTTATTTTCTTCGCCATATTATATTTATTATATCCATTCTTTTAATCTTATTTCTTCTTTTTTGTATTCTATCTGTATATTTAATTTTTTTTTGTAATAATTTAATAATAACAATCCATTTCTATTATGTATATTATCATATGTTTACTTTTTTTAATAATTTCTTTAATTTTCTAATACTCTTTACTTCAGCATTTAGCTATAGTTCTCACTTTTTCCTGTAAACCTTTCATTTTCGTGATCGCCTCCCAATGGTATGATTCCTATCCTATCCATTATCTTCCTTCATTCTTGATTTTACTCTTATTCCCTTTTCCCATCTTTTATGGAACTGTATCTTATATTTATTTTTCATCTGTTGTTATTTCTGTTTTCATTAATTGTTAAAAAACCTTTTGTTATTCTTATTTAATTTTACATTTCACTGTAAACCTCTTTTTTATTTTTTTATTTACATTGTCCATTTATTTTTACCTCATTTAAGCCTTTATATTTTTTTATAGCCCTGGTGAAGCTCTGCAATGGGGGGGGGGGGAGTTTTTTCTTTGACCACACCCAGACCATCTTCCTTATACTATAATTAAAATTAAAACATGAAACTCCATTTTTCGCCGTTTGAATTTGTTGTAACTAAAATCATTCTTCGAATGAAGTCTTCATATGCTTTTAGAACTGTTTTGATTAATTTATAATTATATTAAATGGACTGTAAAATTTTTGTTTCAGTAAAATATTAGTAGTTGTAAACTAATTATTAAATCAATCAAAATATATTTACAATATTTATTTTCTCATTTTTAATTATTTATGTTACTATAAATAGTACTCAAATTATTCTCTGAACTAGGCTGATAAAATTATACAAACTTATATTCTATGACACTCTATCTTCAATATAATTAGGTTAAATAAATAGAATTTACATTCAAAAATATTATATTTTGTATGAATGAAATTATAATTACATCTGAATAAATTATATTTTAAGATTAATGACATTTTTAACAGCAATAGTTTAAAAAAAAAAAAAAAGAAAGAAATAAGTTAATGATCCACATTTGTAATGTCTAATTACTCCTTACTGTCGTTCATACATGATGACCAATATGTATATATTGACACCTTCTCACCAATATTTGTATATTTTTTTTATAACCATAAATCGATTAATTTTTCATAAATTAAAATTTAAGAACTTAACAAGCTTATTATTTTTGGTTTATTTATAGATCTTGCCACATCAATAATTGTCTCTCCAGATTTAGTTCGAGCTAGTTTATTTGCACCTCTTTCTAACAAAATTTTCACTGTTTCATAATGACCACCTAAAACAGCCTCATAGAGTGGCGTTCTGTAATTTTCACTCCTAACATTAACATTTTCTCCTTTGTCCAATAAGAGTTCTACGACCTCTGTCTGTCCTCCTGAACAAGCTGCATGAAGAGCAGTCCAACCTCCTTTTTTAGTAGTCGCTGCAATATCAGCTCCTCTCTCTATTAACAATTTAGCGATATCAACATGCCCCCACTGGGCTGCTTCAATAAGAGGGGTCTTACCGTCATTACTCTTGGAGTCGACATCAGATCCATTCTCAAGAAGAAGACGAACTATATCTAAATGTCCTCTTGCAGCTGCAGTGTGAATGGCCATCAGTCCATCAGTATATGTTTTCACATTAATATCTGCTCCATTATGGATGAGGAAGTTGACCTCGGAATCCCTCCCCCAGTAAGAAGCTTCAAATAATGGAGTCCTTCCATCAGAATTCTTCACATTGATTTCTACTCCAGATTGAAGAAGAAGTTTGATGACCGATTGATGACCTCTTGCTGCAGCAACGTGTATAGCCTGCCAGCCTTCATTCTTAGTCATTGAACTCATATTTCCACCTTTATCCAGGAGTAATTTGACTACTCCATCTCTGCCCCAGTATGAAGCTTCTAACAGTGGTGTTCTGCCATCGCCATTCACAGCATTGATATCCTCCCCATGGTCGAGTAGCAGTTTGACAATCGATTCATGACCTTTTGCAGCAGCTGCATGAATTGCTGAGCAGCCATCCTTCTTTGTTTTCAAGCTTACGTTGGCACCTCTGCTTAAAAGCAGTCTAACAACACTATCATGGCCCCAGTAAGAAGCCTCAAACAATGGTGTTTTATCATCAATATTTTTGGCATCAACATCAACATTTTTGTCGAGAAGAAGTTTGACGATAATACCATGGCCTTTTGCTGCTGCAATATGAATCGCTTGCCATTCATGAGGCTTAGTTCTGCAATTTATATCAGCACCATTACTAATTAAGTATCCTACTACAGCATCTTGCCCCCAATGTGAAGCTTCAAACAATGCTGTTTTGTCTTCGTAGTTTTTTATATTCACATCAACTCCGTTGTCTAGGAAGAATTTAACTATGGTGCGATGTCCTCTTGCTGCTGCAGTATGAATTGGCAATGAACCATCATTTTTTGTCCTAGATAAAACATCAGCTCCATGTTGAACAAGAAATCTGACAACAGGTTCTTTTCCCCAATGGGAAGCCTCGAAGAGCGGGGTCTTTCCTTCACAATTAGTCATGTTAATGTCCCAGCCTTTTTCAATCAGCTGCTTCACTGCGGACAATTTACCTTCTTTGGCTGCTCCATGGAGAGCTGTGAACGAGGCGTCTGCGCACAAAGACGAGGTACGATCTGAATCATTAGAGATAGTGAATCCTTTCTCTTGGTCCTTGATAGAAACTTTGACATCTCCATTCGAACATTCGATAGCTTTCCTTTGCCTTTCCTTATTTTCCACTCCGTCAGTTATGATTTCCATATTATATAAGTCCTGAGAGTATGTAATTATATTCATGGATGATTATGAAGTTTGAATGTTCTCTGCTGCCTATATAATTCCCATGCCTCTGAAAACAAAATGAAAAAAAAAATCCTATTGAATTGCTAATGAACTTAAGTGTATTAGGTTATTTAATCTCAAATTATAGAAAATAGATAGATATAAATAAATATAATTTATAAAAAGGCTTATCATAATCCACTTTCTAATATTTAAGCAATAATTATTTTGGAAATTCATCCAAATATGTACTAATAAAAACTATGAGATGTAAAAAAAAGTTTTCCTTGTTAAAATTCATTATTTTAATGAATCATTAACAACGTTTTGGGCGCTATCGCCCATCATAAGGTTATTTACAGCACATATTAACACAACAACTGCAACTGTATGCAAGTGCATATAACAATTCAATTAATTACCCACAATTTTTTTATTTAAAACAATTATTTTAATATAAATATATCTTCAAATTCAAAATTAAACTGTTCTACTTATTCAGTCTTAGTTATAATAGTCACAATAATCATATTTCTGTCAGTTTGTTTTTAAATAAATTAATAAATAAAATTTCATATATAATAATAAATGTTAATGTTTTGTGTTTAATACAACAGCACTGGCCCAACATAGTATTAAACATAAACATAAACATAATTTTGATTTTAAAATCTTAAAATTTTGGACATAGTCAATGACACAAAAATAGGAAAATTACTGAATACATATTACTAAAAACATTGATAATGTTATTAATTTTAAGAGAAAACACTAAAAGTGCACATTACATAGATATTATTAGTCTTTAGTAATTTAAAGTCAAACATTAGTATTCAAATAAAGTTTTAAATAAATAGCTATTAGCAAATTTTTCATCTTTTTAATGAATAGAGGTAGCGGATATGATTAGCATAGATTTTTAGATTGAATCTTATTTCAAGAATTGTTAGTAGAATGGTTTTAGATTCTCCTTATTTATTACCATATATGAAATTTTATTTATTAATGTATTTAAGAAACTGACAGCAATATGATTATTGTTCTTATACCTATGACTAACAAGGAGAACTGTTTAGTTGTGAAATTTGTATTAAAGTAATTGTTTCAAATATAAAAATGTGGTTAGTTAATTGAATTTTTGTATATATAATATGAATAGTGTTAATTTGTATTATAGATCAAAGGCCCAGAAATATTGTTAATGATTCTTTAAAATAAAGAATTATAACAAGAAAGAGATTTTATCACTATAACTCATTATATTAATGAAAATTTATCTAGTAAAGAACCTATAATAGTAATTATTAAAAATATTTTTTCATGAAAATAAGTAAAAAATATCAAATACCAGCAAGACCTGGCCATGCTTCGCAATTGCTATATTTGAAACTACATAAACATTAATTGAACACTATTGAAACTTCGATATCAATTAATATTTAAATGAAGTGATAAGATGGTAACTATAGTAACATAAATAGTAACTGCTCATGAGAAAACAATTCTTGAACTTACTTTACTAAAATCATTATGCTTTTCTTTAAATTTTTAGTGAATAATAAATCATTTAGTAGAATCAGTAATGTTTTTTCTAATTTTTCAAGATATTTTTCAAAGAGATATATCACAGACCAAATAAATGTTTATATCGGAGCCAGTTTTTTTTTTTTTTTGTTTTTTAAAGCTCGAACTCTAAGACCTAATTCGTTTGTGGTGGCTTTAACAATGAATATTCCACACTAGATGGAATTAAAATAGTTAGTATTACTCTGACTTACCTGAATATGTAATCTATCTATTTACTCCTAGTAAGGGTATTGTCATCATCAATAACAACTGTAATATAGCTCTTATCAAACCTACATGGAATAATTTCATCTCAAAGCAGAGTATTGAGTTAAAGTTGTCTTATAAGGGTTATTAATATGTTGACCTCTCTATTTGTGTGTTTTAACGTATTTATTCATTAAATTATTTTATTTTATTAATACTGTTTTTTTTGTGTTTTTTTTTTAAACTTATTTATCCATTCAAGTGTTTCCTGTAACCGGTTTTTTTTTATTATATTTTCCTTTTAATCTATGTGTTAGTCTTATTCTCGTAAAATGTATCTATTTGTTTGTTCTTGGTAGACTGATCTACTGCTGTGACTATGAATGAATGATGGTCTGATCTCACATTACTGTCTGATATTGAATTTGTTTAGCGGGTCACTGAAGAGGATCTAGAAGGGTGAATTCTGGAGAGTGAATTTGTTGATCGGGTGAATTGAATAATTGTGTAAGAGTAAAATTGGAGGATCAGAAATGAGAAAGAAAAATAGGAATGAATGAAACATTTGTATTTATTGTACAGACTGAAATGGATTGTAAAAGGAAATTGTAGGGGTGAAAAAAATTGTTTATTGTATCCTATTATTGTATCTCTTTTTTTTTTTATGATTATACCATGTATGTGTAATGTATATATGTCCGATTACGGATTGATAAGTATGCTGTGTGAGATAGCAACCTAATGTATTTAGGCAGCATAGATAAATAAATAAAGTATTTCTCTCTCTCTTGAGTTTTAAGTTTTTATCTTCGTCAACTTAGGGCAGGAAATACAGTCTGCCACAAGATAAAAATCAACTCACTCAGGTGGGACTCCAACCTGCACCACTTATGATACGAGAATGCCTTGTTGTGCCTCTAGTCGCTCAGCAGCTTCGATAATTTAACTAAGATAATTAAATCATTTTCATATTGGAAGAAGATAGTTGACCATATGAAGTAGATTGGAGAAAGATAGTCCGAGTGGCGGTTAATAAAGGTATCTAAGGACTGTCTTCCTCCAATCTAAATAATTTTCACTTATTTCTTTTCATGAGTTGTAGATAGTTGACCGTAGATTAATGATTGGAGAAGTTTGTCGGGGGGTGCGGTCAGCAAAGAACAAAATAAATAAATATGTTTTTGTTTATTTATGTTGTTCTTTGCTGACCGCACCCCCCGATAAACTTCTCCAATTATTTCTTTTCATCTTTTTTGAAAAGACAAAGTTTTCATATCACTGAAACATCCCTTCATGATCATACAGTAACTAGTAATAGTTGTTTTTCTTTAATTATTTATCTATTAATTAATTGATTATCCACATGGTGCCACTAAAATTAAAAAGATTATATAAAATTGAGGAATATAAGTAAATATGCAGTAATCACTCAGATAGACATTATCATAGCTAATCATACAGATTGACATTTTTGGAACTAATCATATAGATAGACATTCTCGGAGCTATTCATACAGATAAACATTCTTGGAGCTAATCACACACATAGATGTTCTCGGAGCTAATCATACTAATAAACATTATTTTCTCTTTATGTGATGAGAAGATGGTTGGGGGTGCGGTCAGTAAAAAACACAAACAAGTTGAGAGAACTTATTTAATTGTGCCTAAATATAATATAAGTTATTAAATATAGTTAATATATAATATATAACTAGTTAAACATAAATTAACTAAATAAGTGAACTTATTTAACTGTGTCTTGTAGGCACAATTAAATAAGTTTTCTCAACTTGTTTGTGTTTTTTACTAACCTCACCCCCAACCACTCATCTTATTTTCTTAGATATATTAGGATTAAAATAACTCAATTTGTTATAGTTTTAATCTGCCTGTATTTTCATATTGTAGTTTAATATCAAACGTAATTATTTTACATTTTATTGAAAAATAAATTATTGAAATTTGGTAATATTTAATAGAACAAAGCCTTTGAAATTTAATAAAATACATAGTTTTTTTTTTGGTTAACAATGGTATTATACAAGCAATGGTAATATATTTTGAGCAAATGATCTAAATGGAGGAGCTATAAAAACAATTGATTAGATAAAGGATGTAAGATGGAGGCCGCAATGACTCTCCCAATAAAGGAGCTCTCCATGTACCACTCCCAGTCCCTGACAATGGCATAGCAAAACAACCTAAACAGTAATTAAAATAGGAAAGCTAAATAGTAGGATAGGTATTTAATTGGAAAGAAGATTCAATATATCGCTCTTTCCTTTCAATTTTGCTAAATCTGCGATCGAATCCCCAGCCCTAGTTTTAGCATGTTTATTAGCACCATGGTCCAAGAGAAATTTGCACGTCCCCAAGTGTTCACACCTCACAGCCTCGTACAATGGCGTTTTGTACTCTAAACTTCTTGCATTCACATTCCCTCCGGCTTCTAGCAAAACTTTTAATACATCTGTGTGACCTTGAGATGATGCCGTATGTAGTACATTCCATCCGGATTCCTTTGTTTTCAATTTGATATCTGCCCCTCTCTCTAACAAGAACTTGACCACATCCGTTTGACCCGAACATGCCGCTACAAACAGCGGCGTCTTGTCATCTTCGGCCTTCGCATTCAAATCGGCTCCGGTGTCGAGCAGAAGAGCGACTATTGCTGTATGCCCTCTGTTTGCCGCCGCATGGATAGCCATCAATCCTTCTGTCCTGGACCTTTTGTAGACGTCAGCACCTTTGCCGATCAAATATTTTACTACTGCTTCTTGCCCCCAATAGGACGCTTCAAATAACGGTGTCCTTCCATCAGAACTGCCGGCATTTATATCAATTCCGTTGTCAATGAATATTTTGACAATTTTTTCATGGCCTCTTGCAGCTGCCGCATGTATAGGCAACCACCCTTCTTTGGTTCTCGTATCGATTTTAAATCCTCTCTTTACCATCAGATCCACTACACTCTCTTTACCATTGTAAAGAGCTTCAAAGAAAGGCGTTCGACCGTCATGATTTTCAATATTCATGTCTAGAGAGTTATCCAAGAAGATTTCCACGACAGCTTCGTGCCCCATCGCCGCCGCAGCATGAGCGGCAAGCCACCCTTTGCTTCTGGTCCTCGTGTATATATTCGCACCTTTGTTAATCAACAGCTTGACAACTGATTCTTTACCTGAACATGACGCTTCGTAAAGAGGAGTCCTGTTATCATCATCACCCACGTTCACATCTACCCCTTGGTCGAGAAAATGCCTGACAATGGAACGGAATCCTTCAAATGCTGCAACGTGGATTGGCAATTTACCCTCTTTCTTTTCTCGAGCGTTGAGATTGGCCCCAGCTTGAGTTAATAACCTGACAACAGAATCGTGACCCGACAAAGCAGCTTCGAAGAGAGGGGTTCGGTCATTGAAGTCGCTGGTGTTTGGATTGCTACCACTATCAAGAAGCAACTTGACAATCCTATCATGACCTCTTCCGGCAGCTACATGAATCGGAAGGAGGCCTTCACTTTTGGTTCTCGAATCGACATTAGCACCTCTGTTGAGCAAGAATTCGACTACTACACACTGTCCCCAGAAGGAAGCTTCAAAAAGAGGAGTTCGCCCATCGTTGTTAGCAACATCGATGGCGACTCCTTTTTCAATAAACATTTTTACTATCTGGCGATGTCCTCTTCCTGCAGCAGTGTGAATCGGCAAGTTTCCTTCTTCTTTAGTTCTAGACTCGGTGTCGAGCCCATGCTTCAAGAGGACCGCTACGATGCCTTCGTTACCCCAATGGGCAGCTTCGTGAAGCAGCGTTTTGCCATCGAAACTTTTCTTGTTGATATCACATCCACCATCAATGCAACTTCTTACCTTGGAAAGGTTACCTTCCTTTATTGCAACCAATAATTTGCTTGATTGGGCGTCTAATGTGGGAAGCGCATTGTATCCATCAATGTGATTAGTCGAAATTTCTTTCTGATTATTATCCATTGAAACATGATTGAAATATCACTTCTTATTTATGCTGGTCAATGTGGATATTGTTAAAAAGTGGAACATTTGAGTTGGTTCTTCTGACCGTTGGATGTGATCTAGTAAGGGGGTATAAATCCCCTGTAACCTGGAAAAAGATTAACTTTGTCATCAGAAGGCCTTAGGTGCGTATTTATTTCTTATATTTTACTTAATTACTTCTTACATAATACCTGCGGAATTATAACTGTCATCATCATTTGTAATTGTAGAGAAAATTTTAATGACATAAATTTTGCCTTATTGTCTTGTTTCAGAGGTATAAAGATCCATACATCACTACTATTTTCTATCATCAAATGCTGATTCTCAAGATACCCAAGTTATCACGCATTAAAGTTAGGGGAGCATATATAAGATTAATTAGGAGATAAGAACAAGCTTTGAAGATGGCAGCTTGGCAAGGAACTATTTTAAATACTTTAGAAAGAAGGAAGAGAACTTTATTATCCTGCTGATCATTTCTTCTTGAGCATTCTCTGAAAAGATAGCTTGTAAGAAGCGAGCCTCTTTATCTTATTATCTATAAAAATATATTTATTTACTTGCTAAAATTGTCATTATCACTGTAGATTTTATTTATTATCCTACAATGTCAAAATATTTATAGTAATTTGGGGTCTATTAAGCTCTGACGAAACTCTACAGAGTGGGATGAAATCTCGGCAAATAAATATTTGTTATAAATATTATCAGAGAAGTTTGTCGGGGGGTGCGGTCAGCAAAGAACACCATAAATAAACAAAATCATATTTATTTATTTTATGCCGACGTTTCGACCTGAGTTTCAGGTCTTCATCAGGGGTTATGGCGTAGAAGGTAGGCCTGCCTCAGGTTGAAATGTCGGCATAAAATAAATAAATACGGTTTTGTTTATTTATGTTGTTCTTTGCTGACCGCACCCCCCGACAAACTTCTCCAATCATTAATCTACGGTCAACTATCTACACCTCGTTATATATATAATATGGAAATTGTTTATAATTGTTGCTAGTAAAATATGTGATTTTTTTTCTTCTCCCAAAAGCGGTATCTTTTGTCAATTATAAATTATAGATATGATTTAGAGAACGTACCCCCAGATAGCGACGGGCTTATATTACTTTTGATATATTTACTTAAAACGGAAAGAGATACTTTAAGATAGTTTAATCGAACAATATTTAAAAACTTCCTGAAATTGAAAAACTGCGTGAAACTCGCCATTCCTGCCCTTTGTGTTAGCCTTACTTATCTGACTCTTCAAACAGACAATTATATCGAGTAGGTTGGTCGACGTACGACATGGCACAATCTCACAATAGGAGATCGTAACACAAAAAAGAAAACAACAGAAGAAAAACAAATGAAAAAAAAAAATCATTTACAGGTCCAAATAAAAATAATGAAAGATAAAAAAAAAATTAATAAATGTTTGAAGAGATAAACCCACCACTTCTCTCCGAATTAGGGCCAAATTAGACGAGACAATATAAGTAAGCAGAGAAAAAACGTTAACTCGTTCATAAGCACAAGTTCTTGTCTGGATGATGTTGATTTGGTGTACCAACTAGATACCAACTCGCATAATCTCTCAACATTTCAACAAAAACATATAAGAGTAGAATTTTTTTTTAATTTTTATTTTATTTATTTATTGATATTTACAACTGTATAAAAAAATACAACCAGTAAATTTGATCATAATGACATAATGATATGATACAGGATGTAGAGAAACTACCCAGTAGTAGAACTCTAAAAACAGTTTACAATATAAGGTCACGAGGCCATCTTCTTTTCAGGCGCCTCGGAGGATTGCCAGGAATGGAAGAGGAAGGAAGGTTAGAAACTAGTGGGTTTGGGTGGTTAGGGAGTTTATTATGGAAGGAATAATATCGGGTTCGGGCTAGATTGGTTACACATAAGGAACATTTAGGTCTTTATGGATGGTTTTATTAGTAACGAAATAAGGAGTATTGAGGATTTTAGGAAGGATTTTGGATTGTAAAGATTGGATACAAGAGGAATTCGAAGGTTTAGTGGAGCCCCAAAGCTCAACTCCATATGTCCAGATGGGCCTTATTATTGTCATGTAGATCAGTCTTTTGTAATGAGTTGGAAGTTTAGACCGTTTGTCTAGTAAGTGCTGTAATAGTCGGAATCTGCGTGCAGTTTCCTGTCTTTTCAGTCTTGTGTGAGGATTCCAGGTTAGTTGTTTGTCAAGATGTAGTCCAAGATAACGAATTTGTTGTTCTACAGGGGTAAGAGCAACGAGTAGAATTTAAAAACAAAACAAAAAAATAACATATTTAAAAAAAGTCAGGGTTATATCGCGGGTGAAAATACTGGCAATGCTGATTCTGACTTAGAATTGTTTACTGCAATATTATGTAGGTGTCGCGAAAATCATCTCGCCTTGCAATGAGCCGAGACCTTTCAATTCGGCAGGGTTAAATTTAGCCCAAGAAAACGTTTACTCATATAATTATTTTTTCAACAGATAATAAATTTCTTATGATTTAGTTGAATTGTAGCTTGCCAAAATCTGTTAGCTCGGCCCTGTTTCCTAATGAAAGCTAATCAGATTAGTTTATAAATACAAACTATGAAGTACTAACACTAATAGTTATTTTTTCATAATGGAGACGATTATTTGTGATATTATTGGAGTTAAATAGTATTAAACTACAAGTGAGCATTATGCAAGTTCCTGAAATTGAATCAAGTAAAACTCATCTGAATAATATTATTAGTTTGTACTTTATTATGAAACAGGGCCCAGATTATTGCAAGATTTCAGTGTAGGTACTGCCGAATACTAAGCAGTAGAAAAGTATTTATAGCAACACTCCAAATCCTTTTTTTTTAATTATTTATTTATTGTAATTTACAACTGTAGAAAATAATACAACAGGTAAATATGTAGTATGTTTCATATACACTTGAAAATCTTGGGAAGGAACCA
>NW_027110130.1:1258166-1259525 GCF_000696795.3 Halyomorpha halys
ATAAAAGAAATAAAGTTTTGAGACTATAATTGGATAGTATTTGAGTTATTTATTAAAGAATTGCCAGTCTCAAGAAAATATTAAGATTATAAATAAATAATCTTACTTTAAATACAATTTAAGAACCAAATAATTTAAAAAAAAAACTCTATGTATTTAAGGTATCATAATTTATTAATAATATTGTTATTTCTTTAAAATTGTTAAAAATCAAATGTACAATAAAAGCTGTTTGTGATAGATAATCTTTGAGGATTGTCGAATTGGTCGAAACGTCTGACTTATAAAAAAATATAAAATGTTTTGAGACTAAAATTGGATACAATTAATTTTATTTAAACAATAATAACCAGTCTCAAGAAAGTGTAAAGATGATATACAAAATAATAAAATACTATAATAAATAATACTAATAATATAATATAATAATAAAAATACTAATCATTAATAATACGCTGTTCGAAAGCTGGATGTCGCCTCTTTTATCCTACATTAATAAAATTTAGATTTTATGCCCTCATAAGGGCGAAACATTAGTTTCATAAAAAGACCGTTTTATTTTATGTCTCCAGTTCTAATTTGTTTGATAAGATCCAGTTTATGTCCTCTGGTGTAGTTTACAGAGAACTAAACTACTGCTATGTTTGGTGTACATTAGTTGAAGTTAATTCTTTTTTTTGGGGGGGGGGTTAAAAAAATCAAAGGTTAATTTTCTGCTAATAAATTTTATTTTCCAATTTTTTTTTCGAAAATTTATATTTAAGGGCTTCTCGAGATGCTAAATATCAACTTCCACTCCTAGTCAGTAATTATGAATATTTTCAATATAATATTAATATTGAAGCACAATGAGGGTTATTGTATAAAAACTATTCATATTTTATGCAGTATATATATATATATTACAATATCATAGATAATCAAATTGTCTAAAAGAGTAAGAAAAAATCAACTAAATGGGGCCATTATTAACAATTATACAGCGAAGTAAACTGTTACCATTTATATTACTATAGTTAACGATTTATTACTTCACCTATATATTAATTGATACAAAAGTTTCAATAGAGTTCAATTAATGTTTATACATTCTCAAATATAGCAATAGCGAAATTTGTAATTTGTGTTTTAGCATGGTTAAGTTGGTTATCCTCATGATATTTTTCATTTTCAAGTCACTTATACTCCTCACCATCCCTAGTGTACACATGTAAGAAATATACGCTAATTAATACTTATATATGTATTTAACATTAATATATATATTTTGTATGAGGAGAAGATGGTTGGGGGTGCGGTCAATGAAAAACACAAATAAGTACGATTAACTTATTTGTGTTTTTCATTGACTGCACCCCC
>NW_027110130.1:1261105-1263651 GCF_000696795.3 Halyomorpha halys
TAGAACAGTATACATATATATACATCGAGTAAATGTGCTGTAAGTGATATGACATGATACAAACATGTGGAGAATCAACTCATTAATAGAACTCCAAAAACATTTCTAAAGGAGAAGATCTCGAGGCCATTTTCTTTTCAGACGCCTAGGAGGATTATTAGGTAGTGAAGGAGAAGCCAGGTTAGAAATGAGTTGGTTTGGGTGGTTGGAAAGTTAATTATGGAAGGATTAGTATCTGATTCTGGCCAAATCGGCGAGGAACTCTTATACACGCGTTTTCATTCTCATCATCATCAAGCTCGCTGTGACATCCGGCAACCACATTTTATAATAATCAAAGGAATCCATGCTTTTCCAGTTGGGTGCAAAATGTTTCTTTAAAAGATTGTCAAGATCTCGCAATTTCGCTAGAGAAAGAGGTACTCTGCTATCAAACCCGGCGATTTTCCGATTTTTCTTCGTAAATTGTTGAACATCGATGAGATAGTTTAACTAACCCCGAACTTCAATATCATTTTCCAAATCTGGATACTATTATTTTAAAAAAAAATGGGAAATATGAAAAGGAAATCTAAAACAAACTGACACTAAAACAATAAAACCTTTGGCGCACCGATGAGACCTTCCTTCATTATAATTAGATGGAGCTGATTTTGCAACAAAAGGATCACTTTGAATGCAATTTTCAGGGAAGGATCTTGTTCTGATAGTACAAGAGCCTGAAATAAAAAAATCCAGTTATTTCACACCAATTTTTGATTACTTTAATGAAAAATAATGTATAATTAATAGTCAAAATTGATGAGTCTGCCAAGTATAGATATGGGGAATAAAAAATGGCGGCTGTTTTAAAACCTTAAAAAACATTAATTTTACATTCAGAGCTCTATCTTAAAAACTACCAACAATACTAGAAAATCTAAGAGAACATTATTTAAAGAAGAGTAAATTGGCTGAAATATTTGTCCTAAAAGAGCTATTTGCGTTCAATAGTTTTCGAGAAATAGCTTTTTAAAAAGCAAATTTTTTTTTTAAATCTTCTGAAAGATTAGTAGTTAATGAATTTATTTTGAGAAATCTATAACTCAGGAACTATAGGACGTACAGATGTCTATTAGCACCTTCGTAGGAATAGTAGTTTTCATGATATTTGTCCGAACAACTCTAAATCAATTTATTTTAGTTAATATCATGAAAACTACTACTCCTACGTAGGTAAAGGTCATAAACTACTTTATAGCTCATTAAACTAGTTTTAATTTGAGTGTACGTCCCATAGTTCCTGAGATATAGATTTTTCAAAATAAATTCACTAACTACTGATCTTTCAGTACATCCTATACAACATTTTTATGAAATGTTGCTTTTTAAAAAGGAATATCTCGAAAACTATTTAACTTAAATAACTCTACTAGGGCTCATATTTTAGCAAATTTGCTCTTCTCTAAATGATATTCTCTTAGTTTTTCTTGTATTATTCCTACGTTTTGAGATATAGAGTTCCGAATGAAAAAATTAATTTTTTTTATCACTTTGAAACAGCCACCATTTTTTATTCCCCCTACCTATACTTGGCAGACAAATGAATTTTGACTAGTAATTGTACATAGTTTTCATAAAAGTAATAAAAAATTGGGGTGAGATAACTGCCTTTCTTCTCTTGCCTCTTGTACTATGATCTTACAGCTTGGCTGTGCGATTTAGTGTTTCGAGAACGTGAGGAAAATAGAAAAACGGCATTTCAGAAAAATGTGGATGGAGCTGGTTTTGAAGCTACACACACCTCAAATCATCAAAATATATAATTCTCATTTCTGTAGAATAAAGTTAAATATAATATTATAAATAACTAGTTTAATTAATGTGGCAGATATATATTGGGTTAGATTACTTACTTGGATTAGACTGCTTACATTAATATACTATAGATATATTGGATTATTAGTTTTGTTTTTTATTAATATACTTGTTTGAGAGTGGTTTAGTTTCTTTAAAACAATTTTGATCCTTTTTCTCTCAACTTTATTCTTTTTAAACTTCCAACGTTTCGACCACTTAGGTCATTTTCAAGGATTCCTTTACTTTGTTTTCATTTTTTCCTTTAAAATTCTTTAAATGCCGGCTAATGGTTGGTGGTTCAGACTATCTATTATAGATAACAGAGTCCTAACCTGTTGAAGGTAGGTTCTGTTTGGAGTTTGCAAATGAAAATAATAGTAAGAAAAGTAGTTAGTAAAAGTTTTAAATTTGGGAAGGTATTTTATAGAAGAATTTATGGGACAAAGGCAATTAGCCGGCATTTAAAGAATTTTAAAGGAAAAAATGAAAACAAAGTAAAGGAATCCTTGAAAATGACCTAAGTGGTCGAAACGTTGGAAGTTTAAAAAGAATAAAGTTTAGAAAAAGGATCAAAATTGTTTTTAAAGAAAATATTGAATTATATTACTTACTTTAATATACTATAGATATATTGGATTAGAGTACTTATATTAATATACTATAGATATATTGGATTAGAGTACTTATATTAATATACTATAGATATA
>NW_027110130.1:1263966-1276732 GCF_000696795.3 Halyomorpha halys
ATAGATATATTGGATTAGAGTACTTATATTAATATACTATAGATATATTGGATTAGAGTACTTATATTAATATACTATAGATATATTGGATTAGACTACTTACATAAGCTAGACCTGCCGCTACGGGAGCTGATCTACAAATGCCCACCACCCTGGATTCCATTAAAATTATTTTTAATGCTAGAAGTGTATCTAGCCAGTTATTTCAATTCCCTCGAAATTATTTTTTCCCCCTCGTTGGAGAGGAGCGTAACTTCACGCTTAGTTTAGGTCGCTGATTATTTCAGTACAACTCTAACCGAAATAATGTAAAGAATTTTTTTTTTCGGTCTTTTATAATTCTATTTTACGAAGGCACATTAGAAATGTTATATATAAATAGTTGACAGTATAATTTAAAATATGAAGAAGATGGACAAGGTCATCTTCTTCATATTATATCATCATGCGGTAAAAAAAAAAAAAATAGTTTTCAATTATTTATTTTCTGACGCTTCGCCCTACTTTGTGGGTCTTCATTAGGGCTGTTCCAGACGATAGGTTAAAGAGACATTCAACATAAACATTGTCTAAATAGACATGTTAAACAACCAATCGTCTTGAATAGCCCTGATGAACCCCTGGAAAGTGGGGCGAAACATCGGACAATAAACAGTTAAAAGCTATTTTGATATTTTTTGACCGCAATCTTGAACATCTTCTACGTATTAGAAATAGTTATCCGTAATAATGGGTAAACATAACTTGAAAAAAGTAAGCTACTAACATAATAAATAGCACATTACACTGCAACAAAATTTCGTGTTCAATACAAATAGACATTATTGGTCTTGTAGTATTACATCTACAAAGTAAAATATATTAGACAATATTATCCGCATTATAATGGGTAATGATAATGATTGAGGATGGCAACTAAATGATATAGAGGGTGAGAGAATTTTAATACTAATCTTTTTTTTTTAATATCTTTATTGAAATTTACAGCTGTATATTATTTAATACATTCAGTAAATTTGATCTTAGTTAAAATGGAATGTTACAGACGTGTAGAGAAACTACCTATTGGAAGCACTCTAATGACATTTTACACTAGCAGGTCTCGTGGCCATCATCTTTTCAGGCTCTTCGGAGGATTGTCAGGAATGATAGAGGATGCAAGATTAGAAACTAGGGGTTTTGAGTGGTTAGGGAGTTTATAATGGAATGGGTGATATCTGGTTCGGGCTAGATCTGTTACATAGGGAACATTAAGGTCTTTATGTATGATTTTATTTGTGACAAAGTAAGGAGTAAGAGCATTATGGATTTTACGAAGCATTTCGGATTGTAAGGATTGGATACGAGAGGAATTCGAAGGTTTAGTGGAGCCCCAAAGCTCAACTCCATTTCTCAAGATTGGCCTTATTACAGTCATGTAGATCAGTCTTTTGTAATGTGTTGGAAGTTTTGGCCGTTTGTCTAGTAAGTGCTGTAATAGTCGAAATCGACTTCCAGTTTTCAGTCTTTTCAGTCTGGTGTGAGGATTCCAGGTTAGTCATTTGTCAAGATGTAAAAAAAAAAAAAAATTAAATTTAATGAATAGTGTGCGAATGAAAACTGTACATACATGATACAATGGGCAAGAAATAAAATTAAATATATGCCACAATGGGTAAAATAAGGACAGTAACACAGATAAGTAAAAATTCATATCGTATAATTAATTAATTAAACATTGTATAATCATTTGTACAGTTTTTTTACAACATTGAATTAATTGTATTTTTTGTATTGAGAATTTGGTGTAGATTACAATCATCATTATATGACCTTATGTAAATTAATTGTTAATATCGAATTGCCATGGGCCTGAGCAAGAAACAAATATTAATATCGTCTATGAATATTAACGAAGAAATACTAAGTTATTGTTCAAAGCAATCGCAATTATTTTTTCTTTAAAATAAAATTTACATATATTCATAATTAATTATGCAAATGATAATGCAGGAGGCATTGAAGTGTTAAATAAATCCTATTAACGTCACGAAGTTGTAGTGGGCTAATCTTTACGTTTATAAATGATTTTATTTTTTTAATAGGTCAGTTCATTCCTTTGTATGAACAGGAGCAGCCATGTCTTCGCTCAGTTATTTAGGTAAAACATTTCAATATTGAAATTTATTAAAAACAAGTTCAGTGTAATATCGGTAATCTCAAATAATTATTGCAGGAGGACTTTTGGGATTGTAAAAAGTTTAGATTATAGTATGCTATAATATATTTTATTTAATTACAGATCGTTCAGGTGGGCCTTACAGGGTTTATATCTTTGATGCGCGGTCATAAACGCCTAAGTCACATTTTGAGCATTTGGTGATTATTTCGTATTATAGCATCAAATCAGAGCTACCGGTTGGTAATAAGGGTTTTATGCTTCAGATAAACTTATTATTATATTGAAGAAGTTTGTCGGGGGGCAGCAAAGAACAACATAAATAAACAAAACCATATTTATTTATTTTATGCCGACGTTTCGACCTGAGTTTCAGGTCTATAGACTACAGGTCAGGGCTATAGAACAAAAGAGAAAACAAGAACATTTAGAGAAACATACAATTGAAAGGAATAGTATAAAAACAAATTTAGAATTATACAAAATATTGAATTAAATCATAAATGATAAAAAATTGATAACTCATAATTGAATTGTAAAAAAAATTTTAATTGATTGATAATCGTGGAATTAGATAGTAGTTGTTACAACATTCTCTAAATTTTGTTGTTATCTCTTTTGTTCTATAGCCCTGATGAAGACCTGAAACTCAGGTCGAAACGTCGGCATAAAATAAATAAATATGGTTTTGTTTATTTATGTTGTTCTTTGCTGACCGCACCCCCCGACAAACTTCTCCAATCATTAATCTACGGTCAACTATATAGATTTTACATAATGTTTTGAACTTAGTTTTTGATCTCCTGATAATTTTATTTTTTCACTTTAAGCCCTTATGGCCGCCCATCACAGATATAACAGTGACTTTTTTTTGTTTAACAATTGATTGAGGGTGGTTTAGACACCTCTAGCTATTTAAAACGTTATAGATATTGAATAATTGTAAATAATAACGATGAATTATAATAAAAATAATTGTCAAGAAGAGAGAAAAAGAAAAGTTAATAACAGAAACAATGATATTTATAACTTTGACAAAATAAACAATTGACTTCTAATGGCAAAAAAAAGTTAATTTGAGAAAGAGACGAAGAGAAAAAATATATAAAAGTGGGGGAACAAGTCCGGCAAGTGGGCCTAGTGGTCATTTTTGCCAACCTCTAGCGGCTACCTGAGTTGCCGCTGCGTACTAACCAAGGTGGGATTGTCAAGATTCATTCTTTGGGACCGCCGAAAAATGAATGTTTAACTGCCCCAGGTAGGAATCGAACCCACAACGTTACGAACCGAGCGCACTGGGGATCTGTGCTCCAACCCGCACGGCCCTCAGTAATAGAGTAGATAAATAAAGTAATTATAACAGGACGCCCTGCAGCAGCCTGGGCTTCAGTCTTCGGGATGAGGTTGGGTCTCTCCAAGCTGTAAGTTACTGCTCCTCTAATAGTACAAGAGCCCAAGAGGAGAAAAAAGGCAGTTATCTCACCCCAATTTTGGATTACTTTAATGTAAATTATGTATAATTAGTAGTCAAAATTGATGAGTGTGGCAAGTATAGGTAGAGAGAGTAAAAAATGGCGGCTGTTTCAAAGCGTTAATATAATTAATTTTTTATTGGAGCTCTATATCTTTACAACTACCAACAACAATAGAAAATCTAAGAGAGAATCATTTAAAGTAGAGTAAATTTGCTAAAATTTAAGCCCTAATAGAGCTATTTACGTTCAATTATTGTATCAAAAAGGTTGTATGGAAAGTACTGAAATTTCATTCGGAGCTCTATATCTTAAAAACTATCAACAACAATAGAAAATCTAAGAGAACATCATTTAAAGTAGGGTAAATTTGCTAAACTGTAAGCCCTATTAGAGCTATTTACGTTCAATTGTTCTCGAGAAATAACTTTTTAAAAAGCAATATTTCATAAAAATGTGGTACAGAAAGTATTGAAAGATCAGTAGTTAGTGAATTTATTTTGAACAATGTATATCTCAAAAACCATTCGACGTACAGATGTCTATTAGCACTCAAATTAAAGCTAGTTTAATGGGCTATAAAGTAGTTATGACGTTTATCGTCATAGGAATAGTAGTTTTCATGATATTTGCTAAAATAAATCGATTTAAAGTTGTTCGGACAAATTTTCATTTGCCAAATTTATATTCATATGCGAATATCATAAAAACTACTACCCCTACGAAGATAAGTGTCATAAACTACTTTCTAGTAAGTTAAATTTCCTTTATGTTGAGTGCTGGCAGACATATGTGCATCTTATGGATCTAGAGATATATTTTTTTTTTAAATCCAACATTTTATACGAGTAACTTAACAGTTTGTGAATTTATTTTTTCAAATATCATAAAAACTACTACTCTTACAAAGATAAATATAATTGCCTATTTTGTAGTAAATTTAACTAGCTTTAAATTGAGTGCTGATATCTGTACGTCGAAGGTTTTCTGAAATAAAGTTTTTCAAAACTCAAACTTAATTTCTGAACAACTATAAATCAATTCATTTTAGGAAATATCATGAAAAATGCTATTCTTACGTAAGTAAAGGTCATAAACTACTTGATAGTCCGTTAAACTGGCTTTAATTTGAGTGCTAAGAGCCGTCTGTACGTCACTTAGTTCTTGAGATATAGATTTGTCAAAATTAATTAACTAACTACTGATATTTCAGTACATGTTTATGAAATATTGCTTTTTAAAAAGCTATATCTCGACAACTATTGGACGTAAATAGCTCTATTAGGGCTAATATTTCATTAAATTTACTCTTATTTAAACAATGTTCTTTTTTCTAGTGTTGGTAGTTTTCAAGATATAGAGCTCCGAATGAAACATTAATGTTTTTAAGGTTTTAAAACAGCCGCCATTTTTTATTTCCCCTACTTATACTTGGCAGACTCATCAGTTTTGACTAGTAATTCTACATAGTTTTCATTAAAGTAATCAAAAATTGTGGTGAAATAACTGCCTTTTTTTCTTCTCGGCTCTTGTACTATTATATTGAGCCTACGTTTGCAGGGCTTTATGGGCATACAAACTAGAAGTGTTGAAAACCACGGACCAAAGTTTATTTATTATTTATATTCTATTGAACTTTGTTGTGGTCTTGGTTGCTTACGTACAATTCCTCTAAATGTTTGGTTGTGGGTTTATAACCAATATAAATTTTTATTTTTCCCATGGGAGGCATTGGTTTATTTCATACAGCCAAATCTGGTACGGACATTGATGGTGGTTTCCACTCGTTATTTATAAGTTGGTTATTGAATGATTTTTGTTTTAAATAATACATTTTATTTTTACTTATGAATATCTAATTTCAGATAAACAAAATTCCATAATTGTGGCATTATGTTATTATGCTGTCCTACCCCTAGCAGTAGCCTACCTATATTTGGTGAAGGTGTGGATACCTCGAAAAATGAGAGACAGAAATGCAATGTGCCTCAAGAAAACCATCATGATATACAACCTGTTACAGATACTGATGAATGTATATATAATAAAGAAGGTCAATATTTATGATTAATTTTATTTTTTAAAGTTTTTATGTTTATATTTTTTTTCAATTACATAACTTACATTTAAAAAAAAAATCTTTATTATTTATAACTGTAAGATAATTATAACATAGTAATAGTTAGGGGTGCGTTTTTTACAAGACTATTCCTAAGTATTGACAATTATTTAGGGCTGGTTGTTAGCCGCAACACAGATAAAGAATTTAAATTTAGGTTAAGTTAAATTAGGTTTAGTCGAACGTAATAGCAAAAAAAAAATTCAAAAGAACAAAACAAGCTTGTGGCTATAGACGTTTGTTGCTTCCATGTTTGCCAAGCATTTGTACTTGTCTTGGATTTGCGGCCCAGATTCAGCAAACACATTCTGATTTCGTTTTTTTAACTAGACAATTGTGAATTGTGAAGGAGGGTTATTCTCTTAACTATTCTGCTTGCCCAGAAGCCCTCGGCAATGCGTGTTCAGTTAATAAAGGTTAGGCAGTTGACAAGGAAAATGACTAGATAGGATGAGACTAACGGGTGACAACTGATATATCCCAGAGAATGGTAACCTCGTCCTATCGGGTACTATTCCAATAAACACAAGGGAGAAATACTGACCTGGAGGGTAGCTAGCCTGCTGAGTCGTGCAGGAAGGTAGCTTCGTCCTGTCGGGTACTATTCGGACAGAGGCGAAGGGGGTATGTAAGCCCGGAGGGAACTAGCCGCCAGTGCTTACGAAGGGAAAACAGGTAGAGGAGAGAGATTTTATCAGGGCTGAATAAAAAATAACAACCATTTGGAAATCAGAATCGGCTATCAAGCAGAGGCTGTGGCTCAGTGTCCTTCTATGATTGTACTCGAACTTCTAGTTCCCTCACTACAACATCATTGTATTTCTGCTTTGAAAATCTGTAGAACTCATATCATTTTAAATTTAATTAAAACAAGCTAAGCTATTAAGAATTGGTTGAAATTGAGGACAGCAAATGATCAAACAATAATGGAATGATCTATTCCATGTTTCCCGTTTTTATGCAGAGTTGAAGTGGCTTTATCCTTCCTACCGTCGTAAGTATTTCCTGGCATCCTTCATCTTCCAAGTCATCCATTCTCGCCGTCTACCATACATCTCCGAGATCCTTCAATTCAAATCCTCCTTCAATACCCGTTCCCGGTCTTCAGATTTATACACAAGGGCCCACCGAACCGCTGCATTCGATAGATCGTTCATTATCCGAGCCTCATCCTTATGGAACTCCATCCTTTCCAAATCCGTCGCTCCAATACCTTTAAATCCCGCCTGTTCAACCATTTCCTACCCATTCAGACCCCATTAAATTGTAAATATGTATGTAAACTATTATATCATTCTTAATTATTTTTACATCGTTTTCTTTTCTCTTTTTTATTTTTTCATTTTTTTTTTATTGTTCAACTGATAAAAGTGAGAAAGTAACCTATAATTAAATTTTTTATTATGACTGTTTATATTTCTTTGTATTTTTGTTTAAGTATTTCTGAGGCTCCTCAGCCCTCATCTATCGATTCCTTTGTATTATTCTAAATAGGACTCGTCCCAAAATAAATAAAGTATTATTATCCATATTTATATGATTTACCTTGAGAAAGAAGATAAAGGTATTATTCACTTGTATTCTTTTCACCACAAATGATCTCAATTCCTCTTATTACCTTGTAAACAATAATTCCAAAATTATTTGACCTAATATTTTTTTTAGTGTTTCTCGCTGATGGGAATGAGTTTATTGAACTTATGGAGTAATTTATGCAGTCCAGTCTCAGCTGTATACACAGGCCCAGATGTGCGCAGCGAGGTAAGAATAGAGGTATTCATGATGTAGTGTTCAATACAATATGTTTTACCATGTTAAATATTTTAAGTATAATATTGTGAGCAACCCTATTCAAAGTCATGTTAAATGATAAATGCATAAGAGCTCCTAGCGGATTTTCTCAGCAACCTGATTTATAACCTTTCCTTCCAAACCTTCATGTTATTGTTTACATCTAAGTTTTGATTAAAGTATTTTTTTCCTACATGTCTAAATTGAGTAAAAAGAGAAAGTTTGGTTACTGAGTGCCTAGTTGATCTGACTTTTGGGGAAGAGAATCAAGAAATGCTAATTGACAACTGTCATTACATTATTATCAGTTCCATCCATTGCTTTATTCGATTTAAAAACACCCAAAACGATACTAACACAATCAAAAGATAAATTACGAGCAAGTAAGTTAACGCAACAACAAACAAAATTGTGACGAGCTCAGCTGGTCTATTGCATGACGTTATTCTCTATTTAACAGACTCTCAATCATGTTATATGTTATATCGTTTTAACTTAGTTTCTTCATTTAACACGCTTTAACATGTTAAACTAAAGAGCATGAATACCCGTATAATCAAAAATAGAACATTATGAAAATAATATGATTATAATGTAGGATATATTATTAAAATAGAATAAAATTACAACGATGAGATACTAGTTAATAGTTTTTTGATAAAATTAATTTCAAATAATTTTTAATTTACTTCACACATTTACTAATTAAATTATCTCATTCTTACTCATACTTCTTTTGAGAGAGAGATATACTTTTTTTATCTATGCTGCCTAAATACATTAGGTTGCTATCTCACGCAGCATACTTATCAATCCGTAATCGGACATATATAAATTACACATCCATGTTATAATCAGAAAAAAATAGTTACAATAATAAGATATAATAAACAATTTTTTCCCCCCCTACAGTTTCCTTTTACAATCCATTTCGGTCTGTACAACAAATACAAATGTTTCATTCATTCCTATTTTTCTTTCTCATTTCTGCTCCTCCAATTCCACCCTTTCACAATTTTTCAATTCACCCGATCAACCAATTCGCTCTCTGGAATTCGCCCTCTTAGATCCTCTTCAGTGACCCGCTAAACAAATTCAATATTAGACGGTAATGTGAAATCAGACCATCATTCATAGTCACAGCAGTAGACCAGTCTACCAAGAACAAACAAATAGATACATTTTACGAGAATAAGACTAACACATAGATTAAAAGGAACATATAATAAAAAACCGGTTACAGGAAACACTTGAATGGATAAATAAGTTTAAAAAAAAACACAAAAAAAAAATATAACTTTATGTTTTACTTCTTTAATCCCGTTATGTTACTTAAATATTTCATTAATTAAATACGTTTTCACAACTTTAATTTTAAATCATTTTCATTTTGGACTTACATTACTAACTTTCAGATTGAAACAAAGATGACAATTGAAAGTTGAAAAGTTGTCATCTTTGTTTCACACAACCCTGAAAAAGCCTTGAAAAGTGGGACAAAAGGTTGGTTATAATTAAATAGTTTTTTTTCATTATTTAATACCTTTATTGATCATCACCCGTACTATCTTCCTAAAATAAACAAAACTTTAGGAAAAATCAAGTGTATGAATTTCTATCCTCACGTGGTATCTTAAACTTCTTTTTATATATGAAACACAAAAACCTTATTCATAGAGCTGGATACTCATCTTCTCAATAGAATGTGTAGTTTTTGTTTCTTTTATATTATTAAACAGGTAGTGATGTTTTTGTCTTTTACTACTACTTGAAGAATGTTGATAGCCCACCTTGCTCGAGTATATTAGAGGTATTCATGATCTTTAGTTTAACATGTTAAAGCGTGGTAAATAGAAAAACTCATGTTAAATGGAGAAATATTTCCTTCTTTAAACATGTTAAAACGATATAACATATAACATCGCTGAGAGTCTGTTACTAGGTCTGTTAAATGACGTCACGCAACAGACCAGCTGAGCTCGTCACAATTTTGTTAGTTGCTTTGTTAGGTTACTTGCTTGTAGTTTGTGTTTTTTGTATCGTGTTAGTATTGTTTTGTATGTTTTTAAAACTAATAAAGCAATGGATGACAATAATAATAATGTAATTACCGAAGTCAATTAGCTCAGTTTGATTCTCTTCCTCAGAAGTCAGATCAACAAGGCACTCACTTGCCAAACTTTCACACAACTTCCACTTTTCACTTACTTCAGGCATGTTGTAATAAATTACTTTAATCAAAACTTAGAAGTAAACTATAACATAAAGTTTTTGGAATGAAAGGTTATAAAACAAGTTGATCAAAAAATCCACTGGAAGCTCTAAAGCAATTATCATTTAACATTAAAATTGGGCTGCTCATAATCCTATACTTATAACATTTAACATGGTAAAACATTTTACATTTAACATGAATACCCCTATTGTTTGTTATTAGGTTATATAAATGATTTTAAATCGATATTTTTGTAAAATAACAACGATGATATATTTAAGTATGAATCATCCAACCAACTCTATTTTTACGGGTGATGCCCCATTTACAAATAAACTGTTATTATCTTATTTTCAGATTTTTTCAATAGTGTTTTATTATAACACGAATAAAGTTATGGACCTCCTAGACACAGTAAGTTATATTTCGCAAGGCTTTGTATTATTTTTTGTTTGTTCATTAATCAAATTATTTCTTAGTTTGATATTCCCTAGATATTTTACTCCGTAAGAAAGAAGGAGTCTCAAATCACATTCTTACATGTGATTCATCACGAAATCGCACTCTGGATGGGTTGGGTGAATGTATTTTACATAAAAGGTACAAAATTTTATTTTTATTTAAACATTTATTTATTTTTTTATGATTTTTTTTTAAATTATTTATTTAATGTAATTTACAACTGTACAAAATAATACAATAGGTAAATATGTTGTATGTTTCATATACACTTGAAAATCTTGGAAAGGAACCTCCCATTGGTGGTACTTCAAACATTAATTTAAATTAGAAGGTCCCGTGGCCATCATCTTTTCAGACGCCTCGGAGGATTATCAGGGATTGTTAAGGATGAAAGATTTAGAATTAATGGGTTAGGATGGTTAAGGAGTTAAAAATAAAAAGACAGAAAGTGGAATAAAAAGACGCATATCTGTTTTGGGTCATATCTGCAACGAATGGGATGTTAAGGTCTTTATGAATGAGTTTATTTGTGATGTAATAAGGAGCATCAATGATTTTACGTAGGATTTTGGATTGTAAGGATTGGATGTGGGAAGAATTTGATGGTTTGGTGGAGCCCCAGAGCTCAATTCCATATGTTCAAATTGGTCTGATTATTGTAGTGTATACTAATTTTTTGTAATGAATGGGAAGTTTAGAGCGTTTGTCAAGTAAGTGTTGTAGCAATCGGAATCTACGAGCAGTTTCTTGTCGTTTCAGTCTTGTGTGTGGATTCCAAGTAAGTCTCTTGTCAAGATGGAGTCCTAAGTATCGAATCTGTTCAACAGGCATTAGTGGTGTATTTAGAAAGGATACTGTAGGACAGGAGGGCAGAGGTTTACGACGTAGAGTAAAGGTGATCTGGTGGGATTTGTCAGGATTTATTTTGATTCTCCATTTTTTACACCATTCTTCAATAGATGTTATGTGTGCCTGTAGTGTTTGTGATGCATTAGTTGGGTCGTTGTTTACAGAAAGTGTACATGTGTCATCAGCGTATGTTGTTAGGACTGTGTTAGGGTGGGTTGGGATGTCAGCTGTATAAACCGTATAAAGAATGAGACCTAAGATACTACCTTGAGGAACACCGGCGGACTGAGAAAAGAGAGATGAGTAGGCTAGGTTATGATTTACTTTAAAGGTTCAATCAGTGAGGTAGGAGCGGATTATAAGGAAATATGTTGGGGGTTGGAATTGACGAAGTTTATAGAGCAGACTTGGATGCCAGACTCGATCAAATTTTATGAAATATTTTAATACTTTCATATAATAAGGGTATTCATGATCTTTAGTTTAACAAATCAAAGTGTGTTTAATGGAAAAAGATGTGTTAAATGGAGAAATATTTCCTTCTTTAACCATGTTAAAACGATATAACATTTAACATGGTTGAGAGTCTGTTAATAAATCTGCTAAATGGAGAGTTACGTCTCGACTCGACTAGACTAGACCAGTTGAGCTTCATCCCATTTTGTATGTTGTCGATTTGATAGGTTAGTTGCTAGTAGTTAGTGTTGTTTTTGTTTAGGTCATTTTTAAATTCTAATAAAGTAAGGGATAAAAATCATAATAAAGAAATGGGGAAACAAAAACTAGGAGAAGAAACAAGCAAAAAGAGAGATGGAAGAAAGATGATGTAACGAAATGAAAACTATGTAAAATTACTAGTCTAAATTAATGAATCTGCCAAGTACATGTAGCTGAAAAAAAAAACTGGCGGCAGTTTCAAAACGTTAAAAAAAATCTTTTATCCGGGTCTCTATATCTTTAAAACTACTACTGCACTAGAAAACCTAAGAGACCATAATTTAAAGTAGAGCAAATTTGCTAAAACATGAGCACTGATAGAGATATTTACGTTCAATAGTTCCCGTGACATAGCTTTTAAAAAACCAACATTTCATAAAAAATCAGTGAATTTACTTAAGGAAATCTATATCTCAAAAAACGATCGACGTAAGATGTCTATTAGCACTCAAATTAAAGCTAGTTTAATGCACTATAAAGTAGTTTATGATGTTTATCTTCGTAGGAGTAGTATTTTTAAAATACTTGCTAAAATATATTAATTTATAGTTGTTCGAACAAAAATGTTAATTTATCTAAAAATATACATCGGGAACCATTTGACGTACTGGTGTTTTCTAGCACTCAAATAAAAGCTACTTAAATGTAATATAAATTAATATATAAGAAGATGGTCAGGGTTGCGGTCAAAAGAGAAACAAAAATAGTTTACAACTATTTATTTTCCGACGTTTCGCCCCACTTTGTTGGGCTTCATCAGGGCTAAAAAGATACAAAATGATACAATGATAAGATAAAATGATAAGAATAAAAATACAAAGATAAGAATAAAAACAAGTAACAATGGCAAAATTTCTTTATAAAAATATGTAAAATATGAAGCTAAAAAAGTACAGGAGATGCACATAAAACAAAAACAATACGGGGAAGGAAAACAAAAATTATAGAGATAAAATAAACGACATGAAAGAATAAAAAAAAAA
>NW_027110130.1:1276782-1303957 GCF_000696795.3 Halyomorpha halys
AAAAAAAAAATAATAAAAAAATAAATAAATAAAAATAAATTAGTTTATAATGTTTATCTTCCTAGAAGTAGTAGTTGTTATGATATTTGATAAGATATATCTCAGGAACCATAAGACGTACATATGTCTGTTAGAACTCAAAATAAAGGTAATTTAATTTATTATAAAGCAATTTATGACACGTATATTTGTAGAGGTAATGATTTTTTTATGATATTCGCGTATGAATATAAATTTTGCAAATGAAATTATGTACCAACAACAATAAATCAATATATTTTAGCAAATATCATAAAACTACTTCTCCTACGATGGTAATGTCATAAACTAGTTTGTAGTACGTTAAACTAGCTTTAATTTGAGTGCTAATAGGCATTTGTAACCTTCGGATTTTTTCAGTGCATTGAGTATGAAATGTTGCTTTTTAGGCTGGTCACAATCATTTATTTCAACATTTAGCAAGTTAAAGCTCTTAAATTTAACACAACATCATGAATACCCATAATATCTAACTAAGTTAACATATATTATTATTATATATAAGAAGATGGTCAGGGTTGCAGTCAAAAAAGAAACAAAAATAGTTTACAACTATTTATTTTCCGACGTTTCACCCCACTTTGCAGGGCTTCATTAGAGCCTAAAAGATACAATGAAAAGAATAAAAACAAGTAACAATGGCAAGAGTAAAATTTCTTTATAAAAATACGTAAAATATAAAGCTAAAAAAGTACAGGAGATGCACATAAAACAAAAACAATACGGGGAAGGAGAAAAAAAAAAGTCATGAAAGAATAATTATAAATAAAAAAATATAATAATAATGATATAAAATGATAATAAATGAGGAAAGAACAAGTCAGGACAACCTACCTGTTCAAAGCAATCGGTCGAACAGAAAGAAACAAGTGGGGCGAAACGTCGGAAAATAAATAGTTGTAAACTATTTTTGTTTTTGTTTTGACTACAACCCTGACCATCTTCTTATATATCAATTTTTACGGTCAACTATATATACATATATATTTATATATTATTATTCTTTAGATGAACTTGCTGTTCGCCTTATCACACTGAACACTTCGGTACACGTTATTATGTACATTTATTACTTCCTGGCTGGTATAGGAGTCTCGGCAAAGTATCTCTGGTGGAAGAAATATGTCACAAAAATACAGATCGTAAGTAACTTTATGAATTATTATTGTATTTTTATAAATGTACCTAGCTAAAAGATCCATCATTATACTAATTACGATTATTTTAAATACAATTGGAAATTGAAATTGTAAATTCTAGCTCTTCCATCAGGAGCTAAAGACATCCAAATCCAAGGATTTAGTAAAAGATCTAAGATCATCTTGCCTCGGTCCATGATTTAAAACAAGAAACGCAGGAGGTGTCCAGGTGAAAGAAATGCCGGGAAAAAATATATATCACGTTAGGAGTGTACTGGTGAGAGAAATTCTCAGTCAAGTTACGTTCTGAGTAACATAAATAAGCGGTAATAACAATATCAAAGAGTTAACTGGACAAAAGTATAAACATAACAAATGAAATACTTGTATAATATAGGCTTATTTTCCAATATGAGCAAAATGCTCAAGACTACACCTCTCCCGGGTAAGATAATGAATGACTTTTGTCTACCTTCCTTCGATGTTGTTATCGCCACTTGTTTATGTTGCTCTCTCTTTTACCTCCCCTCCTATACTCAATCCAATTTTACTCTGGCCTCCACGCAATGACTGATTTTGCTCATCTGGACACCTGCGTTTCTTATGCAAGAAGATCTTAGATCTTTTACGAAATCTGGATTCTTCCTTATTATATCCTTGGATGGAAAGAGCTACAATTTACTATTTCAATTTCAAATTGTATTGAAAGTAATCGTAATGATTTTCACCACATCGAATTATATAAACGAAATAGTACAAATTGTCTTATTTACCATGAGGTAAATGCTCACGGGACATCTCTTAAGGGGTAAAAAAAGTAGGGCACTCCTGCCAGATTATTGAAAAACCAAACTTACAACGATACAAGTGGCGAACTGGGGACTGAAATAAAAGTAACAATTCATTCATCATCAACCATTAGAGTTTAATTACTCTTTATTTTATTTTGATCTCTCTGATCGATTTCATTAATATTAATAAACTAACCAATAAGGGTAATATTAGTACAATAGCCGAGAAGAGAAAAAGGCAGTTATTTCACTAAGATTTTTGATTACTTTAATATAAACTATGTATAATTAATGGTCAAAATTGATGAGTCTGCATGGTATAGGTAGGGGAAAAAATGACGGCTGTTTTAAAACCTTAAAAACATTAATGTTTTATTCGGAGCACTATATCATAAAAACTACCAACAACACTAGTAAACCTAAGAGAACATTATTTAAAGAAGAGTAAATTTGCTGAAATATTAGCCCTGATAGAGCTATTTACACCCTATAATTCTCGAAATATAGTCCTGTAAAAAGCAACATTTTATAAAAATGTAATGAAATATCAGTAGTTAGTTAATTTATTTTATGAAATCTATATCTCAGGAACTATGTGACTTACAGATGTCTATTAGCAATCAAATTAAAGCTAGTTTAATATTCTATAAATTAGTTTATTACCTTTACCTTCGTAAGAATAGTAATTTTCATAATATTTACTAAAATAAATTGATTTATAGTTGCTCGGACAATGAGTTTGATTCATGAAAAATTTTATTTCAGAAACCATAGGACGTACAGATTTCTATCAGCACTCAAATTAAAGCTAGTTAAATATACTATAAAATAGTTAATAATGTTTATCTTTGTAGTAGTAGTTTTTACGATATTTGACGAAATAAACTTACAAAAATTAATTTATAGTTGTTCATATAAAATGTTGGATTTTTGAAAAATATATCTCTAGACCCATGAGAAGCATATGTGTCTGTCAACACTCAAAATAAAGGAAATTTAACTTACTATAAAGTAGTTTATTACACTTATCTTCGTAGGGGTAGTAGTTTTAATGATATTAACATATGAATATAAATTTGGAAAATGAAAATTTGTCCGAACAACTATAAATCAATTTATTTTAGCAAATTTCGTGAAAACTACTACTCCTTCGAAAATAAACGTCATAAACTACTTTATAGCTCATTAAACTAGCTTTAATTTGAGTGCTAATAGCCATCTGTACGTCACATAGTTCCTGAGGTATAGATTTCTCAAAATAAATTAATTAACTATTCAAATTTCAGTATGTTCCATACAACCTTTTTGATACAATTGAACGTAAATAGCTCTATTAGAGCTTACATTTTGGCAAATTTACTCTACTTTAAATGATTTTCTCTTAGATTTTCTATTGCTGTTGGTAGTTCTAAAGATATAGAGCTCCAATAAGAAATTAATTATTTTTAACGTTTTGAAATAGCCGCCATTTTTTATTTCCCCTACCTATACTTAGCAGACTAATCAATTTTGATTAGTAATTATATCTAGTTTTTAATTAAGTAATCCAAAATTGGGGTGAAATAAATTACTTTTTCTCCTCTAGGGCTCTTGTTCTGTCAGTAACATTAAAAATATCCAAATCATTTTGATTTAATTATTTATATACATTTGCTTGTTATATTAACAAAGTTGATATTTCAGTTGCAGTTCCTTGCTGGTATAACTATGCTTGCTAAGATGATGTTGGATGGCTGCGAGTCCAATCTTTTATTCATTGTCATATGGGGAGTTCCTGCCGTATTTTTTCTAATATTGTTTCTTGATTTCTACAAAAAAACTTATACCAAGGGACATAAAGAGAACTGAGTCAAGTGATTTGATTCATAATTCAAAAACTTTGGATCAATTCAATGTTTTCCTAACTCTGAGAGTGTATTAGCATAAGTATAAAATGTTTATTGTACATATATTATTTAACCATGTATTGTGTACATATTTTGAGATAGTGATTACAAAAATGTTCCCTCTCTCTCTATGAATTGCTGAGATATCAGTGTATGAAACCTCAAATCAGCCTCCAGTTTAAAACAAAATCAAGAAAAAAAAAATCTTACTTATTATCCTTCCAAGTATTTTATCCTGTTTTTTATATTTATTTCATATTTACCCCTCATACTTACATTTATTACTTTATATATTATCTTTACTATCCATCCTTTATCTTTTATATTTTATCTGAATTTTATAATCATTTAATACTTACATTAATTACTTAATAATTAACGTTTGTATTATATAATTTACACACCTTGGTATTTCTATTCTATTTCATATATTTTCTTTTCTTCACTATATTATATTTATTCGTTTAATTTTATTTCTTTTTTGTATGTTATCCATAAATATATATTTTTCATCCATCTATATTTTTATATAATTTCTCCTCCTTATTATCTCTTGTTTTCCTATATTTAATATTTTCTTTTATTTCTTAATATTATCTTAATGTAATGAATTTGTTAACTGATAATCACCTCCACTCCACTATCCTGTTTGTCTTCTCATCTCGCTTCAGCTTCATTTTTGTACTTTCCTGTGTTCAGTTAAGTGGATGTCCTATTTTGTCCATTATTTTCCTTTTGCCTCGACTTTTATTCTTATTCCCCCTTTTCTATCTTTTAGTGTGTACTTTATTTTTATATTTATTTTTTATCTACTTTTTTATTTGCTATTATTTCTATTTTCATCAATTGTCTAATACCTTTTGTAATTATTTTTTATTTATACTTTTCATTGTATATCTTATTTTTTTTATTTTCTTTAATTTACTTCATTCATTTATGTATAATTCTCACACATTTTAAATCATTTTACTTTTATTTCATGTCGACTTATTCTCTTACTTCGTTACTTTATTTTAATTATTTTTTATCTTTATTTTTTTATTTTCTTCTTATTTCGTCGGCTTACATGTGAAACAGTCAAAAGTTTCTAGTTTTGAATTATTTTATTTTTGCAGTCTTAAATTTTATTAAAATTAAACTAAAAAAAAGTTAAATATGTACTGATACAACTCATAAAGGGTTAGGGATGCAACACTTTGGAAGGAAATAGAGTTACTAGATCTACAGTTATGCACGGAGGTGATTTTGTCTGAGTCAGGCTGCCAGATTTTAAACCATTTAAGGGTATCCATTTTATAAAGGTTGATGGACCAACCAAAACCTGACTCCTGAAATCACAGGGCTGTTTAAAACCGTTTATAACGGTCATCTCCCCTCCACTCTGTACAGTTCTGCTTTTTCGTCAATCTTTTGGTATCATTCAACTCAAACAGGTCGGTGGTTCTGATTTTTTCTTTATTAATGTTTTATTAATATATATATTTTTTATTAATATGTTTTATAATATCTGACTGTGCATCATAAGATTCCAGGTTCAGATCTTAGCAGGGTTGTCAGCATGGAAATTAATGAGTAGGGGAGTTATCCGGAGGAGGGATGGCATGCATGCATCGCATATCTTATTTGTTTATTTATTACTTTATTATTTTTAATATTCTAATATTTGTTATATAGGGGAATTTGTTGATAAAATGAAATAAGGGTTGTAAAATAGAAGGGAAAGAAAAAAAGGAGTAAATTGAAAAGCTTGTATTTAGTTTGTAGACTGGTATTAATTGTAAAAGAATACTGTGGAAAAAAAATTATTTCATTTTATTAATTTATATCATATAAAAATATGTAATTTATATATGTCCGATCACGGATTGATCAGTATGGTGTGTAATGTGGCAACCCGATGTATTTGGGCAGCATGAATGAATAAATTTCTTTCTCTTCTCTTCTCTCTATTTTTATTTCTTCTTTGATGAACTTTATTTATGCTCTCTACACTTCCTTAATTTTATATCTTTTAGTGAGTTAAAATTTTTGTTTATCCTTTATTACGTCTCAGGTTCATTTTAAATATAATAGTTTAGTCCACCTTTTGATAAAATAAAAAATACATCAGCAGCCTCAACTAGGGTATTTTGCTTACAATTATACCCTAAGGAAGCTAAGATAAACATTTTAAGCTTTTGTGATTCCTGTAAGGTGATAAAAAACACAACATTCAAAATCTGGGACAAATTAACTCTCTTGACGGTATATAAAAAGTAAAACTGTATAAAGCCAATCTATTTTTTTTTTTTTACAGAAAATGGTTGTTATAAGAACTTTTCAACAAATGTAAGAAGATCTGGTCCAATTTTATCAATCAACCTTTGGTCTTTGTAGACATCAATGGGGTATCCACCTTCGCTCTCTTCCTTCATCACTTCTGTAATATCGAATCCATCCTTGAGATCCGTTACAAGAGCAGGATACTCTGAGCAATAAAGACAATAACCATAAAATGAGACTCTTTCATATTCCGAAGTCAATTCTTCAAACGTCGGCTTTTTTCCATTATAACCAAATTTGTCTAATGATTGAATAAGGGAATCATGATAGGATTTCAGGAGGACTTGAGTGTTAGAACGTCTTATCGAAGGTACAAGAGAATAGAAGAGAAGGAAAACGATGTCGAAGCAGTATGAATTGTAATGACACAGCTGCCAATCCAATACCCTAAAATAAAAGAGATATATTAATCAATAGTTCAATTATATTCAAAATAATAAGGTTAAAATTAAAATTAAAATCTGTTCTGCTACAGCCCATGAAGGGTCAAGTACTTTGTAAGGAAGTACTGTTACTAGATCAATGGTTGTGCAAGGAGGTGATTTGGTCAGAATCACACTTGACAGCCAGATTTTAACCAAATTAAGAGTACTCAATTTATGAAGCTGGTTGGGCCCCAGGAGGGCTCCAAAACCCACAGGTTGACTCACGGCTACAGTGTAACAAAAAACAATTATCTCTCCAGCCTGAATTGAACTCGAGTCCTAGGAGTTAGTAGCATCATACCTTACCACTGCACTCCCAAATAATAGGGTTAATTCATTAATATTTTAAATTAAAGCCTCTATATCCAATTAGAGCCTTCTTCCGTCAACTTAAAAACCGATAAGAACAACTTATCATTAACATATTCACAAATAGTTAATTTATTAAAAAAGTAATTTTCACTTTTTTTTTTTTTTTTTTTTTTAAATTTTTTCATCTTTAAATACCTTTTCTTACACATTTGTTGTCCCCCACCTATATTACGTTTCCTCTTCATCTTCCTGTACTTCGTTATTCGATGATTCGTTGGTTCATATATATTTTTAATTCTTCCTATCACCTTTTGTCATCACCCTCTCACACGCTTTCTTCTTCTAAAATTTTTCTACTTTTTATTTTTTATTTTCACCCTCCCGTAACGTTTTCTTTATAAAAAACACTTAGTCATTGCTGTAAAGGCTTTTTTAATTCTGAGTTTGACCACCATTTGCGCTGCCACCATTAGGCGCTCAATCTTCCAGCGAACAGGTTCGTTTTTATTCTTCTTTTTTGTTTTCTTTCCCCTTTCTTTATTTTACTCTTTCCCCTTATTTTCTCCACTTTTATCCATTTTCCTTACCCGCGTTATATACTTATAATTTGCCTCTTTATCATCTATTATTGTTACATATATTTTCTTCCTCTCAATTTTCATTTTCTTTTCATATTTAAATTTTAAATTAATAATAACTAATATGTTCATACTTCTTTGCATTATATAACTTTATTTTTATTTCATTTCCTTAAGTAAGTTATTGTACCCGCTTTTTCAATTACTATGTATACATTTTATTTCCCGCTTCTCTCATCACTTCATTTTATTAATTCTATTTTGTAAAATTATCCATTGTATGTGTAAAATTATTCTGTTTATACTTTCTTTTTATATTTTTTATTTTTCTATACTTACTGTGGTTGTTACCTTGTTTTGTTTTTAGCCCTGAAGAAGGCTAGAAACTCTAGCCGAAAAGTCGGCACATTAAAATAAGTTAATCATACTTATTTGTGTTTTTCATTGACCGCACCCCCAACCATCTTCTCCTCAATATTTTAAATTGTGCACTGTGATAAAAAAGTTCTTTCTAAATAGTTTAATGATGTTTAAATTAATTAAATTGTATCCAAACTAAGTTTCTAAACACTCATTATTATTTCTTTAAAATTTGGCAATTCAGCCATCCTTAAGGGCAATCTTAAATATAAATTTAAATAATTTAAAAAATTTTTGCAAGCCATTCTGTTCAGGTCATTAATTTCAGTCAAATTACCCTATTATGTCACTTTTTATTATTATAATATTAATATTAATTTTTATAACTAACTAAAAATACCATATGATAAGAAAATTATGGCAGTGTTAAGTTAATCTGTAATTAAAGATCTAAAAATTAATGGAAAAGTATCATAATGGGCTAATTTGACTGATATAAATAACCTGGGCAGAATAGCCTGCAAAAAGTTTTGAAATAACTCGATGTGAGGTTTTAATTTATATTTATGGTTGCACTTGAGGATGGCCAAATTGGCCGAAACTTTATAATTTTTAAAGAAGTAATAAAGAGTGTTTTGAGACTAGGATACAATTTAATTTATTTATTTATTCAAATATCATAAAAACTATTTTAACTCGTCCCCTCATAATTGAAAATATAGAAAATTAAAGGAAAAATAGAAATCAAGAAATAGTGCTAATGAATAATATTCAGAAAGTAAATCATTTGGAAAAATCCCTAACTGTTGTGCGACAATCGATGTTTACATGCAACCTCAAGGCAGGTTTTGTTTTTGGAGGGATCATACGTTGTGTGGAGAGAGAAGAGAAAGGATGTCTTCAGGATGAGGAGGTCCTCATCAATTTCTGTCAAGAAGGAAGCCATTTTGGACGTGAGGACAACAACATAAGAAAAAAGAAGATACCAAGAATCATCATAAAGAAGATTGTGAACTTGGTTACTTTGGTTATAACTAAATTTGAATACATTGTAAAATAGAAATTAATTTAATTAAGTTATTAGTAAAAGTGTTTGTATTCTGATTGCCTAGCAACAATTAACAATATAAAATTCTTAACTTGAACCCAAGTTATCTCTTATATTTGAAATAAGTTTTATATAACTATCAAAATTCTTTTTATTTTATTTTAAATAATTTTTATAAATTATTACAATATATATATATTTTTTAATGACCCCCTTCTTAGTCATTTCTGACATATAGGAGTGGAGGGGGTTATATACAGGTTTTACCCAATCCTAACCATGGTGGGGGGTCAAGTATTTATTTTTTTGGGACCACCATAGGAATAAAAGTCAATCCCCCAGGGTGAATTTGAATTGGTGCCAAGCATTCAAGAGCCAGTCAAAGTTGGTGCTTTGACTTGCTTTGCTACGACATGGCCCTAAAATTACATATCTAACGTGGATATATAACTGGGATGTAACAGCAACTTTTTCTACAAAACCAACTTACCAGAAGTGTTGGAAAGAAGTCCACATTAAAGAGTAGACTTTTCATACTTTTTTTGGATTTCTCGAAAACGATTTTGATTTGTGCATGCATGTGTGTCTACTATAATTTATAAAATTGCCATGTAATTAATTGAAAGACTCACTTTAAAGCAACAGGTTTATTCTGCCAGTTATACTTCATCATGACATTGTTTGGCCAAATATCGCCGTGGTTCAAAACGTTGAAAATGTCATCGTCTAATTTACCTAAATCCTTCAATCTTTCACACAAAGTTTCAAATGGTATTTTTATTTTCTCAGCAACATTTTGCCTGTAACATAATCAAATAATTTTAACAAGTTTTTATTTCAATTAAATTTTAAATTAAATACCTAGCCTACTAATGCGTTATTAATTAGGGTCCATAACAGATACCTATATTGATATCTGATGTGGTGGCTGGTGTAGAGGGAAGTACTATATAATTATTAATTTAATTAAAAAATTAATTACATATTTGATAATTAAATTACTTTATTTTTTTATTGAAATGAAATGAAAAATAGTTAATTATTCTGGGACTAGGATCCTTTAGAACAATTATAAAGGTAATTTTGATTTTATATTAGCATTTATTGGCAATAAAAGAGTATGGCCATACTTAATTACTTATATACAGAGAAAAAAAATTATTAATTAAAAACCAACTGACTAAATAAAAAACAAAACAGAAAGTTAATTACAAAATAACTGTACTATTATAATAATGGATTAGATTGGTGAAGCAAAAGGTAGTTAAATAGAAGGAATTTAAATGAGGGAAGGGTTGGTACATGAGGTATGTTAGATTTTATACTGTCACACTCTGCTCATTGGGCTCTACACAGGCACTTACAGAAGATTTATCGTCAAAAGGCTGTAAATATAAATATTTCAAATTTTGAAAACTGTTGTTTTTTCCGTTTATTATTTTCTTGTTATCCCTCTTCTACTTGCTCCTCCTCTGCCTATGGCTTTCTAGTAGCCAGTCCTCTTCGCCTCAGGTTGAAGTGGGCTGGGCCCAATTTTGAACTTTTCCACTCGTAAACTAAATTGTAGTAGATCATACAATAGTTTAAGTGAGTAAGGAGGCTGTGGAAGTGAGAATGGAGAGACAAAGAGATAAAGGTCCTGAAGAGCAGACAGAGGAGTTTCCTAGTTTGGTAACCGAAGGAGAAGGTTCCTCAGAAGAGGTGTAGATAGCAGAGATATTATAGAAGGTAAAGTTCTATTGTTGGAGAGATATAAAGGAGAGACTATGAGATTTTTATATAACTAAAATGGGATATAATAAAAGAGTGCGGTCAAATAAAAACTCAAATAGTAATAACTATTCTAATTAACCCACGTTCGTCAGAGTTAAAAAAGATACAAACTTTTAATGTAAGTAAAAAAGTAAATGAAAAGTTAAAAGGGTAAATTGATTGGAGAAGACGGTCGGGGAATGCGGTCAAAGTACAACATAAATAAAAAACAAATATATTTATTTATGCCGCAGGACCTGAGTTTCAAGTCGAAACATTGGCATAAATAAATATTTTTTTGTTTATTTATGTTGTTCTTTGCCGACCGCACCCCTCGACCATCTCCAATCAGTAATCTACGGTCAACTATCTACACCTCATTAAAAGTAGAAAAGTAACAATGAAAAGTAAAAATTAAATTAAATAAGAAAAATAAAAGATTATAGACAATAAATGAAAACCAAAATAATAACATATAAAAAGAAGAAAGTACAAAGTATGAAAAAAAGTACCTTTTTCCATCTCTTAGTTTGTACTTTCTTTTATATTTCTTCTTTTTATCTGTTATTATTTCCGTTTTCATTTACTGTCTAAACCTTTTATTTTTTTTATTTAATTTTATATTTCATTGTACATCCATTTAATTTTCCATTTATTTATCTACTTATGTTAAGAGTTTGTATCTTTTTCAACCCTGACGAACGTTAGCTCAATTAAAATAGTTATTACTATTTGAGTTTTTATTTGACTGCGCCCAGTACATTATTATCGGTACACATTTATTATTGCACAGGTTCAATCAGAGATCTTCCAGTAAAAAGAGATATAGTGTTGTCAGGGACAAGTGAAGTGCTACTTTTCATCCCTGATATAACATACAGTGCTAACAATGGATGTACAATGTGAATCATTGTAAAGGTTGCAAAAGCAGAGTTTATTTAATTTAGTTTGTATCCACAGATAAACGAGGAATTGCTCTCAATAATAACTTACAACATCACCCTCAATAAGAAAATAATAATATTTTTATCTTGTATTTATTTTTAATAAAAAAATTTTTGTGATAGGGGTAGTTATGTTCAGTGACCAGCTAAGGGATATCATTCTCTGTGAGAACATGAGCCCAGCAGTTTAAGCCCTTTGTACCTCAAGACATTGCAAAAAATGAGGGTATAGGGGGTTGACATCCATCACATGCTGATATAGCTTGGCTCGAAAGCCCCCATATCCCGTCAGGAATCGGGAGATTCAGCAGTCAGGGAGGACCCAATTTGCTTCAAACTATAACTAAATGACATATAAAAACTGAAATAATACATGTATTTTATAATAACCACCAATTGCTGTCAACATATACTTGTCAATTGCTGCCCATCTAAACCCAGATCTATAGGATCAGTCTGGATGCAATACTTTAACAGACATTGAGGTTAACTCATCCTTCTTCAGTCTGAATATTTGATGTAATATTTTATTTTCAGAAACCCTAATGCGATGTTCCTTGTATAATGTAAAAGGCCATATTTCACATGCATTAAGAACAGTATGAAGCATAATATTTTTTAAAACTATTTCCCAGTTGTGGTGTCTGTCAGGTGGTGCCTGCTTCAGGAGATTATTGGCACAAGTTAAATGAAAATTATTGATTTAAGTAGATATGTTGTTAATTATTAATTTCAAAACTAATTAGTAATGTCTTAATGAAGCCAAACTGAGGATCTGATTTTAGGCCAGGGTGATCTTGGATTGACAATAAATCAGGCTATATCAAGTCTTCATAAACTTTGAGAAGGCTTTTTATTACCTATCTCTGAACAGATTCTTGAAAGCCAAGGTCTTTGAAATCCCCATGAAAATATTAAATATAAAGAAGGTCTCGGACCTCTATGATGCTGGTAGTTTCATTTTCCATTGACTCCCATTATTGGAAGGGTCCACTGTATATAGTAAGAGCTAATCAGTGATTTTGAAATATTTTAGTTTCTCGATAAAAGTAAAAGTTACAACTCACCATGCAGGCCCCCAAGATTCTTTCATTGCTTTGCTGAAAGTCTGCATTCCAGAATAAATTAAACCCTTCATAAAAGGTTCGTTATACAAAACAATAAATGGTTTCAGCATGTCCTTCGTGACGAACCCTCTGACCTCCAGTACCTTAGCCATAGCGTGGAATCTTCCCAGGTTGTGGAGGAGATATTGCCCCTCTTCTAATCCCAAACCTGCTTTCCTATCAGCAAGTACGTACCCACTTGCCTAAAAAATACATGAAATTATTTAAGTCATAAATATTAATTGAGGAGAGGGTTGGAAAAGGGTTTAATGGGCCAGTAGGCCCTTTTTCAGTGAAACATCTTAATATCTTCCTTATCATCTCAAGATAGTCGTGCAACAATTTCATTGGGGTGCAATTACATACATTATATACAATATCTGAAAACTAAAATAATGAAATGAATTACAAAAAAATTTAAATGTATCATATGCTGAACTGTTAAATATACTAAGCAAATAACAAACTATCTTTCATCTTACTATTGAAAATAGTTGAATGAAATGCCCAACAGATTTCAACAGAAACAATAGAAAATAGTCTCTTTGTGAACTGTGAGTGAGAATGATAAAACATAGATAAAGGAAAAACAAAATTGACAATTCTCAGGAGATTAAAAATAAGGTTAAAAAAGTTTTTAAAATTTGTTTCCAAATTAGTTTGAAAAATATAATACAAAAAATAAATTTTATCTAAAATAGGAAAAAAACAACCAACATATTAGTTTTTATATATTTTTTATAAGTATGTTATTTTTCTTAACCAGGCAGCAGTATTCTTCTTTTTTGTCCCTTAAGAGATGTCCCGTGAGCATTTATCTCATGGTAGACGATTTGTGCTTTTTTTTTTTTTATATAATTGGATGTGATAATGACAAAAATCTTAACGATTACTTTCAATCCAGTTTAAAATTGAAATTGTAAACTGTAGCTCTTCCATCAGGGGGTGGGAATCCAGATTTCATTAAAGATCTAAGATCTTATTGTCTAGAGGTCATAATTTAAAATAAGAAATGCAGGAGCTGTTCAGGAGAGAAAAATGCTCAAATAAGAAAAAAAAAATATGTCATATTAAGAGTGTACTGATGAGATAAATGCTCAATCTTCTCGTTGCAAGGAGGCCAGAGCAAAACTAAATTGGGTATAAGTGAGGAGATAAAAGAGAGAATAACAACATCAAAGGACTAACGGAAGATAGACAAAAGTATAAACAAAACAGATGAAATACTAGGAAAATATAGATGTTTATTTCCCAATATGAGTAAAATGCTCATGGCTACACCTCTCCCGGGTTAAATGCATGTAATTAGACAAAAATATGTAATTAGGTTATTTGATCATTGTAATAAATATAATAATATCAAGTATCTACATACTACTACTACAGCTCTTGCATAAATCTTCACTTTTTAATGAACTTTTTGTTTATTCTAGACAAAGCCTTATAATTTTAAAACAATGTTCCGATCAATTCTAAAAGTAAGATTCAATCTATTATAATTTGATTTAACTAACTCTAGAAAAGAACTGTATTAATTACTTAATCATTTTAGCAAATGCAGGAGCTGTCCAGAAGAGCAAAATGCACAAATACGAAAATAAAAAAAAAGTGAACTGATGAGAGAAATGCTCAGTTTTACCATTGTGAGGAGGCAAGAGCAAAACTGAAGTGGGTATAAGTGAGGAGTTAAAAGAGGGAGTAACATAAACAAGCAGCGATAATAACATCAAAGGGCTAATGGAAGGAAGACTAAAGTATAAACACGATAGATAAATATATGTTTATTTCTCTATATGAGCAAGGCTACACCTCTACCAGGTTAAAAAATGAATTTTAAGTGTAATATTGTACATAAAAATCCCCAAGAAAAAATTATGATACTTTGATGGGAATGTATTTATGAAACAAAAAATTTTTAATAACAACTGGGGTGAAGAAATATGGAAAAAAAGTTTCAAAATTGGCAAAGTTAAAAAGATCCCAAAATGTCACCAAAATTTCTAAAATATATATACTGTATAAAATAAAACTGTTTAAAAATTAAATTGGAAATAAGTTTTTTCCTGATACAATTATATTTTTTTATATTGTGGGTTTAATGAGGTCCTAAGAATATTTTTCCTCAACCATTCTAATTGTTATTGTATATTCTAATTTGTTTTATCATGTTTATTGGGATTAAACTCGATTTAACTTAACACAAAGTAAACATGTTAATTATATAAAACAAATGCATACAAGTTTTTTTTTTTTCAAATGATAAATCACTTACTATCAAAATGAAAATATAACTCTTTAGTCATAAATATTTGTCATGTTTTATAAACAGTGTATGCATTAATTAAACTGCACACAATCTCTTGTCTAATATTTACCTTTAAATTTACTTGTCTAATTTAAATTAAAGTTGTCTAAAATTTACTTTTGTTTAAGCCTTACCTTTAAATCCTCCATCAAAAGAAAAGTTGAATCATGATCATAGAGTTGACACCATATAACTTCTCCAGTTTCTTCAAATTCCTTCATAAGATATTCCATTTCTTTAAGAATAACATTATACATCTGAAATAATTATAAGTACATTGAAGTTTCCTGTTTAAATGTTTAAATCAATATAATAATGGTGTTACATACAATTCATTAAGTTACATAAGTACATTGAAGTATGTATTCAATTTTTTATATTTTATTTTGTTTACTATAGCAAGCGCTCACAAGTGTTCTCAAGCAGTCGCAAGCGTTCACAAGTACCTGGAAGATATCGCAAACTCCCGCAAGCGTTTCCAAGTACATTCACAACGCTTGCAAGTGTTTGCAAATGTTTGTAGGTACTTGTGAATGCTTGAATACCCTTGCAAATGTGTGTGGACGCTTGCGAAAGCTTGTAGGCACTTGTAAATGCTTGTGGAGGCTTGCAAGGGTTTGTGAATGCTTTCATAAGTTGTGAAGAATGCTCGCGATAGTAGTTATAATGAACTAAATCCTCCAGTTATATAAATGTGGTTAATATTAAGCGAACGCATATGAATGCTTGCAAAGGCTTAATAATTCTTGCTTATTAATGCTATACTTGTGAAGGCTTGCGAGCGTTCAAAAATACTCGCTAGCCCTTGCAAGGTTTCACAAGTATAGCATTACAAAGAATGATTTCTTAAGCTCTTGCAAGCATTCACAAGCATTCGCTTAATATTAACTACATTTATATAACTGGAGGATTTTAGTTCACAAGAACTCACAAGGATTTGCAAAGTATTGCAAACGCCCACAAGCATTCGTAAACATTCGCAAACTCTAGCAAGTATTCGCAAACGCCCACATTCGCAAACCATTGCAAACATTCGAAAACGTGCACAAGTACCTACAAACATTCGCAAACCCTTGCAAGCATTTAAAAGCAATAACAAGCGTCCACAAGCATTCGCAAACGCCCTCAAGCATTCGCAAGCGTCCACACGCATTCGTAAGCGTTCACAAGTACCTGCAAGCGTTCGGGGGAGCAGTAATTCGTTACTTACAGGATTTCTTTAGGAAATTTTAGCCCTGATGAAGCCCTGCATAGTGGGGTGAAACGTCCGACATGAAAATGGTTATAAACTAACTGTTCTTTTTTTGACCGCAACCCTAACCATCTTCTTATATTTAGTTTGTGGAATCATTTTGTTGTCGAAGTAAACTGGCGGACAAGTTGCCAGAAGGAGGGTGAATGTTATGTTATTTATAAATAAAGAAATGTAATGTTATTTATAAGTAAATAAATGTTATTTTATTTATAAATACATAAATTAAAAACATTTATACCATAGCTTCCACTTTGAAGATATCAATGTCACTGGACATATCATTCATAATGTATCCTTCAATCTTCTTCTTCAAGATAAAATTCCGCTTAATCGTGCGACCATTTCCAAGTTCCACGACAGTCTTCACTCTAATAATGTCAGTCATATAATTCTCTCCTTTCTTCAAAGCTGGTTCTAAAGTAACATCAATCAATTTCGCAACGGACTCCTCTCGGTCGAACTTCTTCAGCACTGTTTCCAAGACAGCTTTCTCCATTGTAGTGGTGTTAGATGTATTTTATTTCACCTAAAAAAACAAATAATCATATTTTAAAACAGTAAAAATAATAACTTGAATTAATAATTATATGTTTTCGATGATGAGGATGTAGGTATGTATTATGGATCAAAGAGATTTGTTTTAAAGCCGTTAATCGCCAGAAATGCACAAATAATCAAAAACTCTGAAGTAATTCAATAATTTGTGTGAAAATGTTGCGAAAAATGGAAAAAATCTAAAGGACACAATTGTTTCAGAGTTCAATTTCCCATGTAATGTCATACAATTGCGCGCTTGTTTTAGCGCCATTCATAGAAAAAAAGGGACTAGAAAACGCAGTCTATTTTCTGCTGCTATAAAAATTCGTATTTTAGAATTACTTTGCAAGTTAATAATTACCCTTTAATTCCATCCCAAACTCTCAAATCCCATATCACAGCCCTCGAAGAAGGAGGATTAAAATAAATCCCATCAAATCACCTTTACCCTTCGTCGTAAACCTACCGACTGGTCTGTTTCATTTAATAATGTTACTCTTACCCCTGTCGTACAGATCCGCTACCTTGGACTACATTTGGACAAACGATTAACCTGGAATCCTCACACAAGACTGAAAAGACAGGAAAATGCACGTCGATTTCGACTATTACAGCATTTACTGGACAAACGATCTATTCATTACAAAAGACTGATCTACCTGACTGTAATAAGGCCAATCTGTACATGGGGCTCCACTAAACCTTCGAATTCCTCTCGTATCCGATCCTTACAATCCAAAACCGTTCGTAAAATCCTCAATGGTCCTTACTTTGTCGCAAATTTAAGGATTTAATTTTAACATTTAACAAGACTTTAAATAGGGCTGTTCACAATCCTATACTTATAACATTTAACATGGTAAAACACTTTACATTTAACACATCATGAATTCTCCTATTGTATTTTGCAACTTGTCTTTTCATCAAAAACTGGAATTCAAAATTTTGCGCGATCGAAATATTTCTCTTGTTATTAAAGCACTATGTTATTATATTATTATTGATAGTAAAATAATTAAAATCTTCATCATGTACGACATGTCACAATCTCATAAGAGGAGATCATAACACAAAAAACATTATCTATGATATTGTAATATATATATATATATACTGCATAAAATATAAATAGTTTTTATATAATAACCCTCATGGTGCTTCAATATCACTAATCTTTAATTTATTTGAAAAATGGTATTTGAGGGATTCAATCGACGCTGAAAATAAATATGATTTACTTTTTCCAAAAAAAATTGTTAACATACTTTATTGAAGTTATTATTTTTTAAAATTTTTAGTGAATAAAAAAAAAGAATTTGATAGAAACGGTTATCTTTATTTCATATTATTTAGAAAGAGACAAATCGATTGGCATATATATATTTTTTTATTTATTGATAGATATTACAATCTGCCACACAGTTGTGGGCAATAGGTAATAATGATGAATGATCTCATACATACTAAAATAAAATAAATAAATGAAAAAAAAAAACTCTCTTAAAATATATGAACATAATCAAACTATGCGTATGAAAGAAAAAAATAAAAATAAAATAAAATAATACAATCTATAGTCACATTTACACTCTAATATACAATCGACCTGAGGATCCCTGAACCCACTCTATCTCCCACTTGTGAGGGGTAGAGCAGAGCTCAAAAGATCCCAGCGCATCCCTCGTAGTGAGCTAGTGGAGGCTGAGCAAGTGCGGCATATATTAACAATGAAAAACATTTATACTTTCTGAGTTAGGGCCGAAAATGTAACTTAATTTTGTTAACTTTTTTTTTACCGAAAAAATCAGATCGGTCTATGACTTTGCCGAGCAAATCCTCAACATTTAGGAAACAGTCCCATGACAATCTGATGAACCGTATGGCAGCGCATAAAGTATCGACAAACAAATATTCATTTTTATATGTAGATAGATATTAGCGAGTAAAAGTAAAAAATCAATGTACAATGTTTTTCTTTCTCTCATTTATAACACTCTACCAATATCCATGCTACAATAAAATAACATGTTGATTGTAACGGCGGGCGAGTAGGGGTCCAAAAGGAACCATTACTAGCCAAACCGTGAATAAAAATGAAAACAAAAGAAACGAACAGCCGAATTTCGTTATTATTGTATTTTAAAATAAGTGAACATAATAAAAGAATGTTTTTATATCACCGTGGGTGATTAATGGGGCCCCGGTGGGTAGATTAGGTCCTGGTGAAGATATTTTTGAAAAGACGTGTCTGCCCGCCTTGTCCTCTTGGAGGATGACCCGGCGTGGTCCGCCTAAGGCTGGCGAAGATGACCGACTGCACGCCACTAAGACTAAGTAGATGAAAGAAGCATAACAGCCGATGTGTGTGTACACCAAGAGACTCACAAAGTGTATTATTTATTTTTTACAGTATAAAATCAAAAGAGAACATATGATTTTTAAACAATAAAAACATATGTTCCACAATCGATTTTTCATATCGTTAAACGATGTGTTGGCCCCAACACTGATTTATGACCCACATTCAACAAACAACTGAACCAGATTAGAACTCTAGGTAGCCCTAGTAGCATCACGTATCTAATTATCTTATCTATTTAATTTATAATCTTAACACTTTCTTGAGGCTGGTAAATTTTTTCAAAATAAATAATTTAATTTCTATTCATTTTATGCTCAAAACGTTTTATTTTTCTTATAAGTCAGACGTTTCGGCCAATCCGGCCATCCTCAGGGACAATCTACTACAAAACAGCTTTTATTACATGTATGATCCTCAAACATTTCAAAATACTTAACATTATTATTTATAATTTATCTTACCTTAATACAATTTTGGAATTATATAATTTAAAAACTCTTACTCCATGCAGGCTATTCTGCCCAAGCCAAAATAACAATTTCTATGAAATATTAAATACATTAGGTAAATACTTATTAACAAAAAAATATATTTTACCTAATGTTTTTAAAGTTTCATAGAAATTGTTATTTTGGCTTGGCCAGAATAGCCTGCATGGAGTAAGAGTTTTAAATTATATAATTCCAAAATTGTATTAAGGTAAGATAAATTATAAATAATAATGTTAAGTAATTTGAAATGTTTGAGGATCATACATGTAATAAAATCTGTTTCGTATTAGATTGTCCCTATGGATGGCCGGATTGGCCGAAACGTCTTAATAAAAATAAAACGTTTTGAGACAAACATGGATACAAATTAAATTATTTATTTTATAAACAAATATCTTATCTATGTTTACTTTATATTTTTTTTGTCAAAAAATTAGATATATATATATTTTTTCATTTTTCGAAATTTTCTTCTGAAATAAATATTCTAGTTCAAATATTAAAAAATTATTTACATTTTGAATATAAAGAAGAGGGTCAGGGTTGCGATCAAAAAGAACAAAAATAGTTTACAACTATTTATTATCCGACGTTTCGCCCCACTTCGTCAGGGCTGTTCAAGACGATAGCTATACAAACTTTGACCAAAGTTAAGCCCTACAAAGTGGGGCGATACGTCGGATAACATATAGTAGTAAGCTATTTTTGTTCTTTTCGACCGCAAACCTGACCATATTCTTCATATTTGAAATTATACGGTCAATTATCTTTATATATTATATTTTAATTTTGATTTATCATAACATCGCGAGTTAGCAAATATGTGCACGCGAGACTTCATTCTATCTTTTGAGAAAGTAAAATGGAAAAGCACAATTTTGTTGCGGAGTAAAGTCCTTCCAGTTCAATCATAGTATAAATATTTTATTTTATTTTTTTAAATATATTTTTATTTATAGAACAAACAGTGCTATGAATAGGCAGGACATATAATGAAAACATAAATAATAAGAAATAAAAAAAGAAGATAAAAGAGAAATGTAAAAATAAAGTACACCCTAAAGGACGGAAAATAAGGGAAATAAAAGGAAGATAAAGGTCAAGAAAAAAGGGATAGGATGGGAAAATCGCAGAACTTTTTTTTTTTTTTACCAAGACTCCCATTGTAGTCCTATACTGCCTATCCATGGTTGGGGGTCAAAGTTTTTCATTTTGTGGGACCACCACTCAATGAAAAAATTCAACGCCCAGGCCGTATCCGAAACGGCACCATTAGGCCAATAGGAATCAAATTGCTAAGACTGAGTTTAACCACTGAGTTACAGGCGGCACGTAGCACTCTTGTGGGTTTTTTTTTAGTGAAAAAACGATTATTTTTTATTTAAGGGCAGCCTTATCGAGTTAAAAAATACTTACGGTACAATTATCCTTAGAGTATTTTAAAATATATTTAAAAGAAAGAAAAAAAAAACAGTACTAAGTAAATGGTGCACTATATATTTGATATATAATTTTTTGTATATTTTTTTATAAGTTCCATTCGCTGCGACACTCCTAAGCTTGAATTTACTCATTTTTATTAATCAAAAGTTCGAAGCATCACACCAAGTATACAACAACTGAACAAACAGCGGTATGAATAGGTAGCTGATAACACTGGTTATAGATAGGGCACGATGGAGAAATAAACCCAACGCCTTGGATGTCATTAATCTGTCCAAACGTGAATCATCACCGACGTCGAAAATGTCACCGAATTTGAGAAAGTCAATTCTGGATTTGATTATTTCTTCCCTATTATAGTTTCTTCCCGCCTATCGACATAACATTTGATAAGGTTGATATGTTGCGACAGTTCACCGTCAAGGCATATACATACGACAGTTAAACGTAGCAGTTAATGCGCCTGTTAGTCATCCACTGATATTACTATCACGACAGCAAAACTGTCTTAACATGAAGTGTTATTATGACTGTAACTATCAAATATCATGGTAGTGGCTAACACATTTGCAGCAGTAAAGAAACTGATAGTTCACTGTCAAAGCGTTACAGTTAACATTACTTTTACTATCAACTATCACTTCAGAGCTAGTGCAACAGTACAATGGTACAACAAGAGTAAAATGGGCAAGGCTCTTGAGCGGGTATTTTTTACTCCGGAGGTCGATCACTGTTCACAACAAACTGTTTACTACAGATGAGACTAAAATGGAAGTACTTTACAAATAATATTTTAAGAAGATAGTTCGAGTGGTGGTATAACCGCAAATTTTGATTTATCCTTAGTTATACGTTTATCGTTTATAGTTGCCCACGCTCAGCGGAGAAGGGGGTGAGATAAAGTCAAATAAAAAAAATATAACCGCAAAAGGAAAAAAAAAAAAAAACAATAAAGAATAAATTACTCCTTAAGCGCCATGTTATTTTTTCTTGGAAATAACGAAAATCCCGAAGCCTTATGCCCACAATATAACTAAAATATACCACTATATAAACAATTGTTGAATTATGACCACTGGCGAATACCTTTACATGTAGATAACAGAAAACCTAGGGGTGTTACCTACCCATCTGTTGAATTTTCGTAATATTCCGTGAACAACAAAAAAAGCATAAGTAAATAAACAAGTTTAAAGCAGAGAAAGACAGCAGAACTATAAGTACAAACGTTTAATAATAATAAGAAATATATATGTACAAAAAATGAAAAGGAAAAAAAAAGAAATCTTATCAATTAATAAAACAATTAAAACGTATAGGTTGGCTTAACGTATATATTTACATTATTATTCTCTTATCCAGGACATGCTGAAGAAACGTCACTGCACTATATCCCCACTTCTAGTGTTAGTGACCGTCCATTGAAGTAGACACCATAATTTTGAAAAACAAAACATATAAGATGCCATTTCTCATATGGTGCAAAATAACATGTTCAAGCAGTAAAGACAGAGGGCCTTTAAACTATTACCACTTCACATTTAACAATCGTAACGTTTTCCGAAATCAAACTGGCACCTTCACAAAACCAAAACCCACTCGTCCAAAACATATCGCTCGTGTTTTGTTTTCACCATGACAACCGTCGTAACAGTGGTCAATAAAGGTATTAAAATAATAAAAGAAAACTATTTATTGTTAACCAAAGTTTGCAGGGCTTCGTCTGAGCTAAAAAAAAAATATATATATACAACCATTATAGAATTGACAGAACATAAAAAAAATATATCAAAAGGTGTAACAGTGTTGAGACGTAACAAGGAATGCTATTGGATTTATTTAACTTTTTTTTTTTTATTGAAAGTCATTTTTAAGTAAAAGCAAAAATACATCCCGATCCCAACTCCAGCATAATAATAAGCGCGAATAAGTATTCGTTGGCTTATTTTATTTATTATTTGCAAATTGGAAGAGGATGGTTGACCTATGAAGTAGACAGTCCGGGTGGCGGCCAATAAAGCTATCAAAATAGTAAAAGAAAACTATTTTATTATTAATCAACGTTTCGTCCCACATTGCAGGGCCTCATCAGGGCTAAATAAAAAAAAAACATTATACAAGCATCATAGAATTGCCATAAAATTAAAATAAAGAACAATTATTATGTTTATAAAGTATATATAAAAGAAATAATAACAATTTAAGGAAGTAAACATGTAGGTGAACTAGAAACTAGTTACTAATAAATATAACTAGGTGTGATAAAGTTCTAAATACAGATCTAGACAAATAAATTGTAGAAGACTACTCGTTAGAAATATATATAAATATGGTAAAGAGGTCGGTGTAAAAGGTAAAACAGGTATTTAAAACTTTATCACACCTAGCTGTATTTATTAGTAACTAGTTGCTAGTTCACCTACATGTATACTTCCTTATATTGTTATTATTATTTCTTTTATATATACTTTATAAACATAATAATTGTTTTTTATTTTAATTTTATGGCAATTCTATAATGTTTTTATCATGTTTTTTTTTTTATTTATCCCTGACGGACTATCTACTTCATAGGTCAACCATACTCTTCCAATTTCCAAATAATAAATAAAATAAGCCAACGAATACTTATTCGCGCTTATTATTATGCTGGAGTAGGGATCGGGGTGTATTTTTGCTTGACTTAAAAATGACTTTTAATAAAAAAAATGTTAAATATTAAATAAATCTAATAGCATCCTTGTTACGTCTCATTACTGTTACATCAACAGTCCAACGTTTCAGCCATTTCGGCGGTCCTCAAGAACAATCTTAACTATAAATTTACATCTCACATCCAAATTTATGTTTGTGTTTTGCAGGCTATTCTATTATAGGTTATGAATACTTAGTTTATATGATAGTTGAGACTGTAATTAAACTAAGATTAAAAGTTTTAAAAATTAATGAAGGTGTGAAAAATGGGGTCTTCTAATTAATGACCTGGGCAGAATAGCCTGCAAAACATTTTTAAATTTGAATGTACACCTTGACAAAAGACTAACCTGGAATCCTCACACAAGACTGAAAAGACAGGAAACTGCACGTCGATTTCGGCAATTACAGCACTTACTAGACAAACGGTCTAAGCTTCCAGCTCATTACAAAAGACTGATCTACATGACAATAATAAGGCCCATCTGGCATACGGAGTTGAGCTTTGGGGCTCCACTAAACCTTCGAATTCCTCTCGTATCCAATCCTTACAATCCAAAATCCTTCGTAAAATCCTCAATGCTCTTTATTTTGTAACCAATAAAACCATCCATAAAGACCTAAATGTTCCTTATGTAACCGATCTAGCCCTAACCCGATATTATTCCTTCCATTATAAACTCCCTAACCACCCAAACCCACTAGTTCCTAACCTTGCTTCCTCTTCCATTCCTGGCAATCCTCCGAGGCGCCTGAAAAGAAGATGGCCTCGTGGCCTTATATTGTAAAATGTTTTTAGAGTTCTACTACTGGGTAGTTTGTCTACATGCTGTATCATATCATTATCATTGTGTCATTATGATCAAATTTGCTTGTTTTATTTTTTATACAGTTGTAAATATCAATAAATAAATTTAAAAAAAAAAATTGAATGTGAGGTGTAAATTTATATTTAAGATTGTCTTTGAGGATGGCTGAAACGTTTGACTGTTGATATAATAGTGTTGAGACGTAACAAGGAAACCATTTGATTTATTTAATAAATATATACCAGTCCCAAGAAATAGAAAAAAATTATATATACAAATTTTAAATTCAAGTCAGTATTTTTGTAATTTTTAATAATATACGTTCTATACTGCTTTAATTCATTTGAAATTTAAAAAAGACTTGTTTCGAGAAACTGGTCATTTTCTCTATCAAATTAATCTTTAATAATTTTACTTTGTCACGATATACAACGGTCATTAAATTTAATAACACATAAGTCAACAAATATTTCAAATTTTTGAGATTATCTCTCCGTTAATTGTAATTGACTGTGTTAAGAAGCAATAAATAAACAAAAGAGACTACACATAAAAATGTGACCTTGAAATATTTACCTCAACAACGAATGAATCACTTGTGAATAACTGAAACCAGTTTCCTGTTACGTTCGCCGCGCATAACCGTGACTGAAGAGATGGCGACTGGAGTAGTGGGGAAATTGAGTTCCTTTTATCTGTCCTGTGACAACTGGGTACGCCTAGCCACTTCTGTATGTCCACGTCAGTTGTTTAACCTCAGATCTCTTCTATCTTTTATTTATTTATTTATTTATATAATATTGACAGAATATAAGTGCAAAGTAAACAAGTATAATAATCGATTTAAAAACATTTTCGATTATTACCCTATTTAACTGTTCCTAGATTTTTCAAGAAAAGTAAGACTTAATCAAATAAGGTGTACTTTTCAATCAGAATGGGCAAAAATTATTTGTACTCCAAGAGTTATTTTACTCTAATTTTTTATTACTTTAATGAAAACTATGTATAATTACTAGTCAAAATTTATGAGTCTGCCAAGTATAGGTAGGGGGAATAAAAAATAGCGGCTGTTTTAAAACGCTAAAAAAAATTATTTTTTCACTCTGAGCTCTATATCTTTAAAATTACAAACAATACTAGAAAACCTAATTTTAAAATGTTGCTTTTTAAAAAGATATATCTCAAGAACTATTTAACGTAAATCTATAAGGGCTCATATTTTAGCAAATTTACTCTTCTTTAAATGTCGTTCTCTTATGTTTTCTTGTTACTTTTTAAGATATAAAGCTCCGAATGAAAAATTAATTTTTTTTATCGTTTTGAAACAACCACCATTTTTTATTCCCCCTACCTATACTTGGCAGACTCATCAATTTTGAGTTGTAATTATACATAGTTTTTCGAAAATTGGGGTGAGATAACTGCCTTTTTTTCTTCCCGGCTATTGTAATATAAGGAGGGGCAAGCATAGGGTGGGAGTCAAGCCATAGCTAATCAGGTTGTGACATTGAATGAAACAAAAATTTTATGAACATTATATAGTAATTATATAGAGTTTTTATTAAAGTAATCAAAAATTTGGGTGAGATAACTGCCTTTTTTTATTGCTGGGTTGCTATTTGATGCTGGGTTCTCCATACAAATTTATCAGCATTCCTATATTGGCAACTCGTATTTTTTAATTTTTGACATGATGGAGAGGACATGACTAAGAAGAAAAAATCTAAAAGATAACTCGTAGACTGTCCTCCAGATTAAGGAGTTATCTCTTATTTGAAGTCAATGAGTTAATGTTAATCACCTAGAGTTGAAGTTTTTAAATTCTATTTTCTTACCAATGAATTAAATTTTAATCGATTTTTGACAATGCTATCTTGATTTTAGGAATAGTTTTGTGTACTGAATTGTAATCAATGATTTGATTTTTCATTTTTGTTTGCTATCGTTTTTATTTTATTATTTTTTTCTATTAATTGCTACGTTCAGGTTCCTCAAGACTTTATTGTTATAGTTTAAATAGATGTATTTTTTGTATCTCCATGTATATATCTGTTTTATTTAAATTTATATTCTCACATTAGATCCGCTACCTTGGGGCAACTGGATAAAGGACTAACTTGGAATCCTCCCTCAAACAAGCCTGAAGACAGGAAACTGCACGTTGATTTCGACTATTACAGCACTTACTGGACAAACGATCTATTCATTACAAAAGACTGATCTACATGACTATTGTAAGGCCAATCTGGACATGGTGCTCCACTAAACTTTCGAATTCCTCTCGTATCCAATCCTTACAATCCAAAACCCTTCTTAAAATCCTCAATGCTCCTTACTTTGTCACAAATAAAATCATTCATAAAGAACTTAATTTTCCATATGTAACCGATCTAGCCCGAACCAGATATCATTCCTTCCATTATAAACTCCCTAACCACCCAAACCCACTAGTTTCTAGCCTTGATTACTCTTCCATTCCTGAAAAACCCAAGAGGTGCCTGAAAAGAAGATGGCCTCGTGGCCTTATATTGTCAAATGTAAGAGGGAGAGGGAGAGGGAGAGGGAGAGGGAGAG
>NW_027110130.1:1304109-1312383 GCF_000696795.3 Halyomorpha halys
AGAGAGAGAGAGAGAGAGAGAGAGAGAGAGAGAGAGACTTTATTTATTCATCTATGCTGCCTAAATACATTAGGTTGCCATCTCACACAGCATACTTATCAATCCGTGACGGACATATATAAATTACACATACATGGTATAATCAGAAAAAAAAGATATACAATAATAGGATAAAATAAACAATTTTTGTTCACCCCTACTGTTTCCTTTTACAATCCATTTCGGTCTGTACAACAAATACAAATGTTTCACTCATTCCAATTTTTCTTTCTCATTTCTGCTCAATTATTCAATTCACCCGATCAACAAATTCGCTCTCCGGAATTCACCCACCTAGATCCTCTTCAGTGACCCGCTAAAAAAATTCAATATTAGACGATAATGTGAGATCAGACCATCATTCATAGTCACAGTCTACCAAGAACAAACAACTAGATACATTTTACGAGAATAAGAATAACACATAGATTAAAAGGAAAATATTATAAAAAAAAGACCGGTTACAGGAAACACTTGAATGGATAAATAAGTCTAAAAAAAAAAACACAAAAAAAACATAGTATTAATAAAATAAAATAATTTAATGAATAAATACGTTAAAACACACAAATAGAGAGGTCATCATATTAAAATGAATAAATAAAACAAAGAATAATCTCCAAGCTAATTCTCATGCAGGTGATGGTGTATGATCCCCAGACAGTCCAAAATAATATTTTCCGCCAAGATTGCAATATCCCCAATGCTAACACCTAGGCCTTCTAAGAAGCTCCTTGTTCTATCTGGTATTGTTCCACGAGATCCAAACCAGAGGCCTCTCACGGTGAACTCAATAATAAACTATGTAATTGCCAAACTTTTTTTTTTCTGGTCGAATTTCGATCCTTGTTATTATTATTCGATCATATTATAGAATATTAATCGATACATCCACATCGGTCTAAAATAGTTTTCTCCGTTTCTAAAGTATAAGCGTGGCTTTTATATTATTCAACTGATAATCGAACTTGTCCAATGAACAATTACAAATATCGATCCTAAATTACATTTTAACTGACTTTGAAATAAGTCTGCCTTTTAATTACTGAGTTACTCTGTTGACGGTTTGAAGGAAAATATCTCAATTGCTAACGAAGACCTTTGTAGAAAAGTCTCATTTTTTTTTTTGTTCTGATCAGGTTATTCTTCAAATAACAAGGTATATTATTTCTTCAAATTTTTATTTATAGTATTAATAAAATAACCATGATGAAGAGATGCATTTTTAATACATCGATGGCTTACTTCAAGGTAGTCCTAAGTACATTTGCACTAACTTTACAAACAACACTATTAAAGGAGTCTCCTTTATGTCCTTAATACCACGCCACCGATATAATGTGTATGTTTAATGGTTCGATTAAATTTAAAAAAATATGCATGATTTATCCATTTGTATCCTGGTGAAGCTCAGTCTAAACTTTAAACGCCAAATTAGAATGGAGTAATTTTGATGTATGTTTTTGTTTTTCCTGAAAATATTTCCGGGCGTTTCTTGATCTGGATTTATCGCAAGGTGAGTGCGTCACTCCCACGCCAATTTTTTTGTGAGTGCCACCCATTGGCTAACGGGCCTCACAAATCCATGGGGAGGAGGTTGTAAGAGAATTTTCCATTATTTTGTGCTTAAAAAAAAACCCGGGTGGGATAGAGATTCGATCTCGGACAATCTTTGGGTTGGTACACTGGCGCGTTACCACTCTGTCTCTATAATAATATTATAATACTATAGTAATATTATAATGGCAACATTAAATGTATGAAAACATTTAATAAAACGAAGATGGTCCAGGTGCGGTCAAAATGTAATTAATAGAAATTAAACTAGTTATTGTGAGCCTACGTTTCGCCCCACTTTGCAGGGCTTCATCGGAGCTACAAAAGATACAAAAAACTAAAATAATCTATTAAATAAATAATTCAATCTCTACCCATTATAGTCTCAAAACTTTTTATTTCTCTTATACGTCCAACGTTTCGGCCAATCCATTAACAACTCTAAACTTCATGCAGGCTATTCTGCCCAGGTCAAAAATATCACTATCTATGAAACATTAAAAACATTAGGTAAAAATATATATATATGTTTTTTTATTAATAAGTATATCCCACATATGTTTAATTACCTAATTAGTCAATTGTCAATTAAATACAAAGTCAATTTATTTATCTGCAGACACTATTCCTTAAAACTTTTATCACAACAATGCTTGTAACCTTCCTCCACTCAGTTCTAGCATTTAAAAATTATTTATCATAACTACATTTCTGTCAATTTTTCTCTTTATTTCATTAGCAAAAATCCTATCAAGGCCAACAATAATTATCCACATACAATTTCTCCTATATTATTTATAAATTAATCTTACTTAATATCTCAGCATAGTGTTGATTTAAATTTCTTGTATCTGTTTTGAAATTTACTGTATAATCAATATTTTCAGATAAAATAATGTAATAAAGTAAGAGAATAAATAACATGGAAATTTTTTGGTTGATCTCATTACTCTTATTTCCCTTATGTGTGGACTGTCTTTTTTTTATTTCTCTTTTCTCTTTACCTAAGCCATCATTTGTTATTATCTCCGTTTTCATTAATTGCGTAATAATTGTTTACTTATACTTTCACAGTACATCTTAATTTCATTTTGATTTAAATTTTCACATATCTTAAAGCATTTTTAGCCATACCATAGTTCAATTGAAGTACATGTTAAGTATTATCATACTCTGTTACAATATTTTAGTTGTTTGTATATTTTTTAGCCCTGAAAAGTGTGGCGAAACGTAGGCTTACAATAAATAGTTTAACTACTGTTAATTTTGACTGCAACACGACCATCTTCATTTTATATATTACACCTAGTCAATCAACGATCTTCCAATATAGCTTACAGTCATATGTTACTTAGATATCAGATAATCGAGTAGATTAGCTGATTCGAATGTTAGAGGAACTGGAGTCAATAAAGGCAGTCTTTTACTAGTACCCGTGTGAATCACTTCTCATCATTTTCCTTTTTTTCCTACGGTTTGCTCTCGGCCAATCTAGATCCATGAATTATGGCGGATTATGGCTGTAGGGTAAGCAGGCGTACGAGGACTTTCTTTCCCTGAAGTCGACCTTTGATCGACGGAACCACCGGGCGGTTATTTGATACCCAAAAAATTCTCGAGGTCCACTATGTGATTCTTCATTAAGGTACATAGGGTATGGTCATGAGTCCTACGCCCGATTGGTGTTAGTTGCCTCCAGTAGGCTGACAAGTCTAACAAAATCTAGGTAATGGATGGAGAGGAGAATGAAACGTGAAAAGTTTCAATCCCATCATTCATAAATAGTATTAAATACTAATCATGATTCAATTAGTTTATGTTAATATTCTCTTTTTATTTTTTTTGTACAACTTACTTTTATTCATATTCTTATCATACTTAATTATGTTAGTATCTTGTTACCATTTGTTCTGATGAAACCTGGCGAAGTGGAGCGAAACGTAGATTATTTATAAATTTCTGCTATTTTGTGTATCTTTTTCGAACGCTACTCGGACTGTGTTCCTTATTAATTAAATAAGATCAAAACAACGAACATTGTTATAAAATGCAGGAAAAGCCGCTTGAGTGCAGGTAGGCAAAATACGTTATATAAACGGAAATCTAAAGCTAAAAAGATCGTAGAGATAAAATAGCCAATGTGAGAGTAAAAAAAAGAAAAAGACCAACATAAAAAGGTGTCAAATGTAAAATAATGAGAGACCCCCCTTCCCCCCAAAAAAATCAATATATAAAGGGCGTGTAAAAAAAAAACATTTATAACAATGTTCTTTCCTAATTTCTTTAACTAATTCTTTATAGATTCTTTCCACTGTATCATTTACTTGTTGCTCACATTTATATGTATATAAATAATAATGTAATCAACCTACTACTGTCTTGTCCATAGTTTGTAATCAACTAATTTATATTTTTATTCCATTATTGTCTATATTTCCTATTTTTAGTCTATTATTTATTTTATTTTATATATTTTTATTTATTTATTTTTATTATTATTATTTTATTTATACATATATAGTTTTATCTATTTTATTTTTATTTATATAATAATTTTTTTTTCTCTCCAAATGATGATTGTTGTCTTTTGTTATTATAGCCCTCAAAATCAGGTCGAAACGTCGGCGTAAATAAATATTTTTGTTTATTTATGTTGTTTTTTGATGACCGCACCCCCCGACCATCTTCTCCAATGAATAATACTCAAATAAGAAAAGGCAGTTTTTGACGGTCAAAAATGGTTTTAGAAGCAAACTTATAGATTTCATAAGTACTATAACTACATCTTTGGTTCTAGAGACCATGGCGAGGATAATGCTTGAAAATATAAAAGCTGCAACAGACAAGATGGTATTTCTCGTAACCTTATCTGGATTTTACCTAAGTCCGAGACACCCTCTGGTTCAGGAGTTATTCCTGTTCACGAACGGATTCTTAGCAACAAGCCTGCTCATTTATTCCTTAAACTATTATTGGGGACGAATCGAGAAGACTGGCGCTGTTGCTTACTACCTCATTCTATGTGCCGACGTGTGTGTGGGCTCATCAATGGGGTATTTTATGAAGAGTAGCGTTTACTCTATGATTAAAGGTAAGTTATTATGCTTGATAATTTAGTTTATTAGTTTAGGAAATAGCATAAGATTTTTTTTTTGTTCTCTGTGGCGTGACGAGCGTACTCATCGTCTTGTGATTTTTTAGCCTGTCATGGCATATCGTATTCCCACGGCACTAAGACTGTCGTTGTTTGACTTTATAATCCCTATATGAGTCTTGCAAAAGGTCATCTGTCTACCATTTTAAATACTTTGTATACATTTATTTGTTTATTGACGATTCTACAGACTGCTTAAAAGTCTTGACCTCCTCCAATCGCTTTCTCCAACTATCACGGTTTCGTGCTGACGCCATCCTGTTCTGGACTTCTAGGATACTTTTAGGACCACCATAGTTTATAATAGTTTTTTGTATTAAATGAAAAGTTTAGAACGTTTGTCATCTAGTTGTTGTAGCAATCAAAATTATGAGCAGTTTCTTGTCGTTTCAATCTTTTATGAGGATTCCAAGTAAGTCTCTTCTCAAGATGGAGTCCTAAGTTGCGAATCTGTTCAACAGCCTTTAGAGGGACATTTAAGAAAGATACAGTGGGACAGGTGGGTAGAGGTTTACGACGGAGAGTAAAGGTCATCTGCTGCGATTTGTTTTTGATTCTCCAAGACATATCATAAAGGGAAAAACAAGTATTGACCTTAAATGTCAGGTCTTCGACAGTTGCATTAGCCCAGTGGTCACTTATGGATGAAGAACCATTGTGAATTTGAGGGATAGGGATCGAATACAAATGCTTGGATTCAGAAAGAAACAAAACTCACTGACACGCTGAGGATGACAAGATTGAGCAAATGGAAATGGGCAGGGCATCACCTTCGGTGCCAAGATGACATATGGTCAAAAATTGCCACATAATGTGGACTCCACACGACCTTCAAAGAAGAAGAGAATGTCAAATGAAAATATGAGGCGATATGTTCAAGAGGATGGCAGGACCCCTCCGGTGGAGAGCTGCTAGGGAGAAATGAAAGGAGAACTCGCCTCCCAATAGGGCTGGTCACCCCGGGAAGTGCTCACTATGACTCCCGAAAGGGAAGGCCTGTGCAGGAAAGGATACAGAAAGATGGAAAGAAAATTGATAGAAGTTAATGCTGTCAATTTATATATACATATTCTATCTTCTTTAAATTTGTATATTATATTTTGTATAATTTTAATTTGTTCCATAAATAAAAGGCTATTTCAGTTCATTTTGATTCATCATTCTTCAATTGATGTTATTGGTGACTGTTAGAGTTTGTGATACAGTAATAGGATCATTGTTTACAGACAGTACACACATGTGTTACCAGCGTTTATTGTTAGGACTCTGTTAGGATGGGTTGAGATTCTTTAAAATACGAATTAAAAAATTTAAAATGTCAGGAATTTTCCTATATACCAATGCTCAATTTTTTTTCAATAAGTAATAACTTAGGGACATTCTGATCCTAGTATAATGTGCAAAGTAATCTCTCATTAAAATATTTATTAAAGTAATATCTTTTATGTTTCAGGTTCAATTTGGAGTCATGACTATGAAAGTTCGATCATAACCATTAAAAGAAGAGAATTAGAAACGGCCAGAGAGCGAGATATAAAGATGTTATATAAACTTTTGGTTGTGGGTATATTTTACATGATGTTGGATGTTATTTTAATGGCTTTTGTGGAAGCCCGGATCAACAATGACTTATTCCTGTTATTCCCATGTTGGATCCCGTTTGATATGAACCAGATATCGACACACATATCTCTAGCCATTTGGGAAATATTCCTAGTCTTAATGGTCGCGCTGTGTATGTTTGGTGCCATGGGAATAATCTGTCTTTTTTACAGCCATATTTCGACGGAATTCAATATTCTCGAGTATGCCATGGATAAATTGGAAGAGAGGGCACTAGAGATGGCTTCTGATTATGGAGGCTTTGACACTCGGAATGCGGAAGTAATGAAGTTATGCTATAAAAGGTGTTTGTGTATGTGCGTGGACCACCATGCTGAAATAATTAGGTGAACCTAACATCTACAATCCTACTTAGGCAATGAGAACAAAAATGGCCTGATCTCAAAATCTTAAAAACTGCTATATTCATTTTTGTTCATAGAATGCATCCTATTGGTATATTCCTATGGCTTTGAAAACCTAATTTCCTGTATATTTCAAATATTCCGGTAGATAGTACCGGTCTATTAAATCTTATTGGTCGTATGTCACCTCTCACGTGACAACAGTACTCGCTGCGGTCATATGTCACGTGGGAGGCAACAAAGCGAAAAATGTCGAAACTCCCTGATTTTCTTGGGGAAATTTGTTTTGGTGGTCCATGGTGGATTCGTTTTTGGGGCCTGTGGCTGATACAATTTTAAGTTTTTGAGCAAATAAATAAGGACGATATTTTTCCGCCTAGCGTAATTATATTTCGTAAAGTTGATATGTTGCGAAAGTTCACTGTCAAGGCGTATAAATTTAACAGTTAATGCGACTGTTAGTCCACATGCATTACTTGTACTATTAACGATTACGCCAGACCCAGTCCGACAGTAAACCTGTCTTGATAGTAAATGTCGTTATGATTGTTACTATCAAGTAGTTATACCGTGGTAATTGTTGTCTGGGGCTTTAGGACGTAAAACCCTGAGGTCATCAACGCCCATGATTCTCACTTTATAATTATATTTCATTTATATTTATAATTATATTTCACTTTATTTTTCTCTTTAAATAATTACGAAACAAATTTAAATAATTACTTACTCAATTACTTTTAGAAATTTTTAGTACGTCAAACAAATTTTGTGGTTTAAATCTTATTCAAAAGGCCATTCCTTTTTAAGAAAACCAAAACCATTTCCACGTTCTTCTGGTCATCATTCAGAGCATCCGGTCCTACTCCCAATCTACTCAAGTTCGCGGAGTAATAATGACAATTCTCAAATATGTGACTGATCGTAAGTACACAGTTGCAGTATTGACATTTTGAAGGTGGCTGCTTACTGATCAGATATGCATGAGTTAAACTTATATGGCATATTTTCAATCTGGCAATAGCTACCTCCTCCCTCCGATTGGAACGGTTTGATGTGGCAGTGGCCAACACTTTGACCGCAATAACTGAAAGTATACGATAGTTCACTGTCAAGGCGTACACATGTGATTATTAAAGTAGCAGTTCCTTCACTCGCTTTATTTATTAAACGCTGAGCAGGTATTTTGTGTTGGAAGAATCGGCAGGACTGCTTACTAGATTAGTATCTTTAACAAAGCAATTGACATCTCCAGTAATATAACACTAACTTTTCTAAATAAATAATTATTTGAATCTCATATATGAGTAAAATAAATAATTTCTAACAAAAATGTTGTTTATTAAATAAATCAAAAATTAGTATCCAATTCTGTCTCAACACTTTATTTTTCACTAGTCCAACGTTTCGGCCATTCTAGCCATCTTCAAGGACATCTTCAATACAAACTCTTCCTCACATTAATTTAAAAATTTCTTATGCAGGCTATTCTGCCCAGGTCATTTTCTTTATTATAAGTTCTAAACCTATTTATTTAAAATTTAAAATCATTAACATATA
>NW_027110130.1:1313283-1315310 GCF_000696795.3 Halyomorpha halys
GATCTTTGATGATCGGCAACAATTTTTAAAATTATTTTATTGATATTTTAGTTTTCAATTTTCTAGTATTTTTAAACAAAATATCGATATTTTGATAAAATAATATCGGATTATTGTGGCTCATTTCGAAAATATCGAAATAAACATGTAATTATCGAAATAAATTATCCGTATTCCATTTTTAAATTTTCTATACTAAACAATTTTATTTTAGTTTATATTTCTCATATTTATGAAATAGTTTTCGTGGTGTTGCTTTGCTTCATTGTTATTGGGAGTTTCTTATATATTTTGAATAGGTATGACATAAAACAAGTCTTCCTATGTCATGCTATGTTATCATTTTAATTATTATTACTGTAATTCGTTAAATTTTCGATATAGATATTTCGATATTTTAGTGCCGATATAATATCGATATCGATATTTTGCTTTCGATATCCCATCCCTACTTTACCGCCACTGAAGAATTGTGTAAAACTGGACGATAAAAATAAATTTAAATAAACCCCACTAAATCGCCTTTACCTTTCGTTGTAAGCTCATGACTTCCTGTCCCACATTTACAATACTACCCTACCTATTCCTGTCGAACAGATCCACTATCTTGGACTACATCTGGATAAACGACTAACTTCGAAATAAAATAAAAGACTGAACAGAGAGGAAACTGCTCGTCGATTCCGATTATTACAGAATTTACTAGAAAATCTATCTAAACTTTTTTTTTTTTTTTTTTTCTGATCTCTCTAAAACAGAAAGAAACAGTGAATTAGTGAGTGCTTTACTGTGAAAAAGAAAATAAATCGTGTTGGGTATTACCTTTTACTACCTTTGGTATTTTAAGGTTACCTGTAATTAGACTTATTTTTTATTAATGTACTTGTTTGAGAGCGGTTTAGTTTCTTTAAAATAATTTTGATCCTTTTTCTCTCAACTTTATTCTTTTTAAACTTCCGACGTTTCGACCCCTTAGGTCATTTTCAAGGATTCCTTATTTTGTTTTCATTTTTTCCTTTAAAATTCTTAAAATGCGGGCTAATTGCCTTTGTCCCATCTATTCACAAATTCTTCTATAAAATTCCTTTCCAAATTTAAAAATTTTTAAATTAACCAGAGAAGTTTCATTTGCAATGAAAATAGTAGTAGAGAAGTGGTTAATAAAAGTTTTAAATTTGGAAAGGAATTTTATAGAAGAATTTGTGAATAGATGGGACAAAGGCAATTAGCCCGCATTTTAAGAATTTTAAAGGAAAAAATGAAAACAAAATACGGAATCCTTGAAAATGACCTAAGGGGTCGAAACGTCGGAAGTTTAAAAAAAATAAAGTTGAGAGAAAAAGGATCAAAATTATTTTAAAGTTACCTGTAATGTTTATTTGTTATTTATGAAATATCCATTCTAAAAGGTACTATTTTTAAAATCCGGAGGTAAGGGGCCTCCTCATCAAAACTTTAAGTAACTATATGTTCAGTTATTTCAGGGACTCCGTACGTGAGACACCAGGGATCGATGTTCTTTTCGAGGATTGGTAGCTTTCTTCGGAACCCTCCTTATCCTGTCAGGACCCGAGACCCAACAGTCTGGGAGGATCCAATTCAGTCCACAGACCTAGGGTTTTAGGTTTTGAGGGGGATAAGATAGGGGGGTCACTTGTAGGTGAAAGAGCCAGGCAACTACAAACATTAGCGCCACCTAGACAGAAAAGGGCAAACCAGAGCTGATTGAAGGGCTAATTCATCACTGCTTAAACACTCAATTAGTAGCCCTTGACTAGAAATGTCCTAGCAGGGAACAGAACCTGGCTCTTGAGGGCATACAACCTGAAGGTCGGCACATCAGCATAATAATCATCAACATGTAAGGTGACCCATTCCATATAGAGCTTACATGAAATAAGCGAACCATATTCTACTAAATACAAAATGGCGACCTTCACTCTCATCAACCATATCATTGCAACAATAGGGGTATTCATGATCTTTGGTTTAACATGTTAAAGCGTGTTAAATGGAAAAACTCATGT
>NW_027110130.1:1316415-1317820 GCF_000696795.3 Halyomorpha halys
AAGGGGTAAGAACGGCGGTGCCTCGGCCAGGGAGCGTGAGTGCCTCTCTGGCAGCTTTGTCTGCCAGCTCGTTACCAACAATGCCAATATGTCTTGGAGCCCATATGAAAATAATGGATTTACCTTGCTGTGATAATTTTAGAAGAAAAGATTGAATTCTTATGAGTGGATGTTACATGTTTCTCAAACTTTTTAGAGAGCTCAACGAATCTGAGATAATATCGTTTTCAACTATATTTATTTCGAGACCTAGTTTCCTCGTTCTCACCTAATAATAATAAATCATGAGTATATCCGATGATACTTTACAGTACAGATATTTTATTGCCCTAAGTTAAACCATTTTTGGTCAACATCAAATTTCTTATAATGTATTTTAGTACTAAATTAAATAAGATAGGTGAGAGAAAATCGCCTTGTTTTAAACCAGATCGAACAAAATTAAAACAATACAATCAATTATTGAGACCAAATTGGTTTATTTTTATTGTAATTTTGCAAGTTGGCACACGTATATACTTTCTGAATCAATTGATAAGATACGACATTATCAGAATGGGTTACTGTACGAGGTTCACATGAAGAACCAAAAACTAGATTACATGCATATCAATATTGCATAAGAAAAAAAGAAATATGATACTATTTCATCATTATTAGCTTAAACGTAGCCTTACTTGCCTCGAATATATCTGTCAGTTTTTTTTTTCACTTGAGTTATCGTTTTATTATTTCTTATTTAGATTGGAAAATTAACTACATTGTATCTATAACTTTTTCTCTTAAATGACAGATTATGATGTTTGATAATAAAAAAATAAAAAAGCAATAGAAATACATTTACAGCAATATTTTCAATTATTTCAATTTGACTAATATAAACTTAAATGTAAGTTTAGAGGAGCAAGCTAATTACAAATTTGAAGTTATGATAACAATCCAAGAGAGCTAGGAGCTACTGCCATCTATAGGTAAGCCAGCTAACTAGTAGCGATCATGGAACCCAAATGGACTAAGTCCAAAGAGAAATATCAGAAGAGCTGAGCTCAGCATTAAGTTTTTTTAAGGCAATAAATAAATCATAAGTAAGTGGTTGGTAAGAGTGAGTGGTAAACTCATATCAATACCAACCAGAGGCCGTGACGAGAGTAAGAAGACAGATGATGAATAAGCATTCTTTATAAAACTGCAATGATCATTGAAAATATCAGCTCTATCAATCGATTCAAACAAGAAAATTTAAATTTAATTTTCTGTAACCAGTAGCCGAAATTTACAATTCCACTTAAAGTATTTCATCCTACGATGTTTTGGAAAATACCTCTATGTTAATTTTTTTTTAATGTAAGATCAATCTCTAGAGGATTTCCTTTTATTAATTTTTAAATTTTATTGTTAATTATTA
>NW_027110130.1:1319660-1330181 GCF_000696795.3 Halyomorpha halys
GAGTTTTTTTTTTACCGCACCCGGACCATATTCCATTCATCTTTACACACGGTCAATCAATAATCTTCCAGTTTCTTTCTTGTAGTTTGTTATTTTTTTTATTTTTTTCAAATACAGAAATATTTTTTATTTTTAATTTGTTTTCTTTTTTTATTTAATTATTATGTTTTTATTTTCACATCACATGTTTGTTATTTTCTTATAATGCCAATCCTCAGTATGCATGTAGGCTATAATATAAGCAAATTATTGTACCAGCTGAGGTTGCTTTAATGAAATCAGATTCATACTTCAATAACTGACAAAAAGACATCTTATCATATATTATATAAAACATCTGATACAGATTTCGAGGTTTTTCTGTTAAATCCCGTCTGAGCCCGTTCATACAAGTCATGGATTTGGGGCAAGTGGCAAGTGAAGATTAAACATAAGATATATGCCTCCATACAAATATTTGTTATATATTTGCACCATTGAGTCCTTTTAATTTTACTAATTTACATTATTAAGCTACTAGTAATAATTTAGGATTGGCTATAAACCTAAATATATAAATAGACTATTTTGGAAAAGATGCCATATTTTTATCATCCTGATTTCCAAACAGCTTTACATCAGAACATATTCAAAAGTTGTCTTAACTAATCCTTCTAGGATAACTCGAATTTAATTTAACTAAATTTTTTTTGTTTTTTTTTTTAAATGTATACCTCTCTTATTCATAAGGGACTTTGTCCCAGCTTAGAGTATATAGAGGTCATCAGTTGTAGTGCCAGTGGTATTTTCCAGTTCACATGTGCTTATAAATCTTTTCGTAAAATTGTTTAAATAAAAATATGTTTTTAAATATTCTTATCTATATTACGTCAACTGATATAACGTGTGTAACTATATAGAACTAACAACCGCCTTATTTTATTTCGATCAAAACTCATTGAACGAAAATTCTTTCTTGATAAACCCATGATTATTTTATTTACAATGATAATTTAGTTAAAATATAATGACCATAAAATACTTCTCCTGATCAGCTAAATTTGTGAGAAGATAGTGAATATGTTAGGTGATGACATACAACAAAAAAAAATAATGAACAAAAGAGACCTAATTTGATTCTGTAGAGAAAGGAAAGATTTTTCGAAATCTTCACAAACCAAAATAACAAATAGTGCACTCGCATATCGAGGTATTTGAACTGTTCAAATTTCTAACATATTAAGTACCCTTTATGTTTTATATGAAGTTTGAATGTTAAACATGAAAAAAAAACTATCTCACAAAGAGTAGTAAAAAATATAACACTTAGCATTTATCGCTTAAGGGAGAAAGGGTCTCTTGTGGTACTTGCATTCCAACCCTTTCTAGGGTAGCATTAACTGTTTTTTCCCTTCTATGAAGCGACGTATTGAAGAGTTTTATTGCCCGTTCTTCCAGCTTGATAGTGTTCCATACGTTATTATAATCTATCAAGGTGTTCCAATTCTTGGGAACTTCAATATCCAATTCTATCTGCACCTCCTTCTGCGAATTCCTTTTCTATCCCTACCTTTTGCATTTGTGCCCATACGAAATAACTTATAACTGATAGGAATCAGTTAGATCAGGAATCGATCAGAGTTATTGAAGGACATTCTAAGTGACAAATTGTATATAATAGCCTGTAAATATTAGATGTGCATAGTATGACATAGTGAATATATCTTCTCACTTCATATAAATAAAGTAAATTTAACACTAATCTGTGGTTGCATTTTAAAAACTATTTACATTTAAAAACTTTAATACAATTCACAAATTTAAATATTCCTCTTTAAAATATTATATTTAAATTTGTGAGTTATACTGAAGTTTTTAAATGTAAATAATTAGTTGAGATTTCCATTATCCTACCCCAAATTATGTTAGTTAAAAATCAACGACTGAAACAATTCAAATTAGTTTTTATCAAAATAGTTTTTAAATATTTTCTAATATAAAATATTATATTTTATTGAATATGAAAAATAATGTGAACTTTGGCGCATAAGAACTTTTAAGTTTTCAGTAATAACATTTGCACAATAAATAAATACTATATTTTACTTTATATCTTTACACTTTCTTAAGACTGGTTACTATTGTTTAAATAAAATAAATTTTATCCAATTTTAGTCTCAAAACAATTTATATTTTATGTTAATTATATTATTTCAATTTCTTGAGACAAGGTAATTTTTATTAAATAAATCAAAACTTGTATCCTTTTTTGTCTCAACACTTTTTATTTTTCACCAGTCCAACGTTTCGGCCATTTTAGCCATCCTCAAGGACACCTTCATTTATAATTTCTTCCTCAAATTAAATTTAGAGTTACTTTTGCAGGCTATTCTACCCAGGTCATTCATTAATTATAAGTTAAAAGCCTATTCTTTTAATTTAAAATCATAAATATTTAATTCTTCTTATATAAGATTATCCACACAAATTCATATAATAATATGGTATAACCATATAAAATAAATGGTTTGTGTATAAGGTAGTGAATTTGTGTATAAAAAGTAACTCTAAATTTAATATGAGTTAGAAATTATAAATGAAGATGTCCTTGAGGATGGCTAAGATGGCCGAAACGTTGGACTGATAAAAAATAAAAAGTGTTGAGACAAAAAATGATACAGGTTTTGATTTATTTAATAAAAAAAAATATTTCTTTATAAGTCCGACGTTTTGGCCATCCTCAAGGACAATCTTAAATAGAATATTAGAACCACATCAATTTTAAAAAAACTTTATACAAGCTCATTAATGCTAATTTCAGTCCACAATTGCCCTATATTTCGTCAATTCATCACATTAAAATAAAAATTAAAACTTGTAATCACAAAAACTTTAATGTTCACTATTATAATTTGTCAAGATAAATATAGTTGTGATAAACAATAATTGTGAAAATTAACTGTGATTAAAAGTTTTAATTTTTAATTTAGGTAATTGTGGACTGAAACTAATGACCTGGGCAGATTAGCCTGCATACAGTTTTTTAAATTTGTATTAGGATTGTCCTTAAGGACGGCTGAATCGGCCGAAACGTCGGACTTATAAAGAAATATAGATTGTTTTGAGACTAAAATTGGATAAAATTTATTTTATTTAAACAATTATATTTTAATATATTCGTGTTCACTAATCAAGTAAAATAATTTCCAAATTTATGACTATACCCACAGGTATAAAATAATTTAAACTAATAATACTATATAAAATATTATATGTTCAAAATATATATTGATTTTGATTTGTTAATTTATATCTCATCTTTATTCAGGATAACTACGCAGTTAAAATTAAGTTTACCTTGATATCATTAGCTCAGCTGTTTTTTCTCTACATCATCAGTTTGATAGCAGAGATGATAGTTGAAAAAGTGAGTATTTTAATATTTAAAAAAATAATAATAATAAATAGTAAATTTAATGGTATATATATGAAATTTATTTTTGAAATATGTAAGGAAACATGAATGTCAAAACAAACGCTCTTTTTGTAGGTCAATCTAACAGAAAGACGATCATGTTGCAGTCATATTTTCATCTTAAAATTATTAAAATATCTATTCCAATAATGATGACCATAATTTTTGAATACATAGAGATATTCTGGCTAACGCTGGAACAGTTTTTGTATTTTTTTTGCGTGAAACATCAACAAAAACGTGAAGTTGAGAAGATCGTGAGTCATGAAATATCGATTTCACGGTTTAAGGGGTGTCAGTGAATACCTAAATTAGAGAAATTACAAACATAAAACTCGTTAACCCTGGCGTTGTATAAAAACTAAGTTGTATATAAACTGGTGAACTGGCGTTATATAAAAAGTTTCATTTTTTTTTTTAAATCTCTTTTTAGTTTTCAAATAAAACTGCACATGTGTAAAGTTTCCAATCGTTAGGTAAGTTATTGTAATCACTATGAAAATCGAAAGTGGATATGCTTATACAGTTTCGATATCGCCTATTCTAATTCCTATGAAAGTGTTCATAAGGGGTATTCATGATCTTTAGTTTAACATGTTAAATGGAGAAATATTTCCTTTTCTACCAAGTTAAAACGGTATAACATGTAACATGGCTGAGAGTCTGTTAGTAATAGAGTAATAAAAACATCCAAAACAATACTAACACAATCAAAACACTAACTATGAGCAACTAACCTAACACAACAAAGAAAACGGTGACGAGCTCAGCTGGTATGTTGCATGACGTCATTCTCCATTTAGCAGACATATAAGGGGTATTCATGATGTTGTGTTAAATGTAAAATGTCTTACAATGTTAAATGTTATAACTATAAGATTGTGAGCAGCCCTATTTGAAGTCATGTTAAACGTTAAATGCATAAGAGCCCCTAGCGGATTTTCTCAGCAACTTGTTGTATAAGCCTTTATGTTTATAACCTTGCTTCCAGACCCTCATGTTATTGTTTACTTCAGTTTTGATTTAAGTAATTAATTACAACATGCCTAGAGTGAGTGAAAAGTGGAATTTGTGTGAAAGTTTAGCTTATGAAATGAAATGAAAAAATAACTTTATTCTGGGACATATGTCCCCTAAGAATAATTACATGGTTCATATAGTGAGATTTTTATCTGGCGAGCGTTTACAAATTTTCAGATAGTAGAATGAAATTACATTGTATTTTTTTCTCAAATGTATCATTAAAATTATCCATTCTGGTTTAATAACAGGGATATGAATACCACAAACACACGAAAGAACTGAGCTGCCACAACAAAAATGGCGGCGATCTCAACTGGTCTATTGTGTGACGTCATTCTCCATTTAACAGACCAAGAAACAGACTCTCAGCCATGTTAAATGTTATTTCGTTTTACCACGGTAAAAGAAGGCATTTTTTTCGATTTAACATGAGTTTTTTTTTCCATTTAACACGCTTTAACATGTTAAACCAAAGATCATGAATACCCCTTATATCGTTTAACATGGTAAAAGAAGGAAATATTTCTCCATTTAACATGTTAAACTAAAGATCATGAATACCCCTTATAAAAAAATGAAAATCTGAATAACGATCTGTAGCATAAGAAAGTGCAATCACATTTGCAGTACGCAAGCAGCATAAAATCGTCAATATTGCTGATGTTATCAGACTCCAATGCAGCAGGCAAAGAGGTAAATATTGATTAGCACGAGCGATCGTTCGTGAACTATCATTACGAGTAATTTACATGTTATTACAGAAGAAAAAGTGGGTTTTATAGTATTTCAAAAAGTCTAAGGAATAAGCAAGTTACCTGCTCGTGAGGAAAAGCATCCAAGACAGCTCGTATTAGGTTAAACAACAATGGTATTCTTGACGCTAGAATTCCAACGGAATCTTTTCAACAATACTGTAACCTTTTCCAGCTATAGGCGATTCAGTCAGTGTTGCCTTCATTCTAGGGTATCCTCCTTCACAAAAATGAGTTTTTATACAAAAGAAGTATTTAATAAAAAACAAAACATTTAGATACTTTTTTTTTTACAACTCAACCTTTTTTTCAGTATATAAATTATAAATGGTCAGGACATAACTTATTTCCGTTTCTGTGAAAATGACCCGGATAGAGACCCTAAAAGGTCAAAAAATACGAAAAATTAAAAATGGAAGTTCAAATGGAAAGTAGTAAATGAAGCATAGGAATACAATTTTTTATAAGAAGATGGTTGGTGGGTGCAGTCAAAATATAACACAAATAAGTTGAAATAATTTATTTAATAGTGTCAACGTTTCGGCCAGAATTTTTAGCCTTCATCAGGGCTAAGAACAAAGAACAAGATAACAACCAATAAATACAAAAAATAAAATATAAACAGAATAACATAAAGTAAATAATTGTACAGAATGAAATTAATAAAATTAAAGTGATGAAAGAAGAGGAAAATAAAATAAAAATTTGAAGTTATATAATGCAAAGGAATATAAATGTTTTAGTTTATTAATAATTTAAAAATTAAAGTTATGGAAAGAAAAAATAAAATTGAGAGAAAAATATATAAAACTACTGAAATATGTAACTATAATATTAGATAAAGAAACAAAATATGAAGTTAAGATAGACAAAAGAAGTGAATAGAAAACATAATAATAATAATATATATATACATACATATATATCGGATACATTTTTAATGAATGTGAAGTTCAGGTTTATCAACTTATGGGCCATTGCATATTGCCATACTTTTACACGAGATACCAAACTGCAAAGTTGCTTCAACATGTTTTCCAAACTATGGCAAATTCAATAAATTAACAAGTTGGCCAAAATTTGTGTCCGCCCCGTCGAGTGTAGGGTTTACAGACACAAACCAAAGGCCCATCTGGACTTACGGAGTTGAGCTCTGGAGCTCCATTATACCATCGAATTAATTCTTCTTGCATCCAATCCTTAAAATGCAAAATTCTTAATGCTCCTTGCTTAGTCACAAATCAAGTCATCCATCAGGACCTCTGTTCTGTATGTTGCCGATTGTACAGAACCAGGTACCAATTCTCCCAAGGTAAACTTCCTAACCACCCAAACCCACTTGTTTCAAACCTGGTTTCTCTTTTATTACCTGATAACCCTTCTGGGCCTCAAGATTTCCTCTAGAAATTTTATAGGAGTTATATCAATGAGTAGATTCTCCGCATGTCTGTGTCATGCCATTGAATAACTAATAATCAAATTTACTTCTTGTCTATATTTTAATACAGTTTTAAATATCCATACATTTTTAAAAGAAGAAAAATAATTTTCTCCATACATCTGCCTTGACCTGAACGTCCAGTTAAGTTTTACTATTATTCTGACAGACCACTTAGAGATCCCTTTTGATTTGGAAATGCTGTAAGATTTCAGTCAAACTATTCTCAATAGGTCTGTTCCAACAACCACTTCTGACTTAACAGAACTGTACAGAGCATGCGCAGTACAGGTTTTCTCTCCTAAAACCTGTACTGCGCATGCTCTGTACTGTCAGAAATGGTTGTTGGAACAGACCTGATATGTATTATAAGAATATTTTTTTTTTTTATGACCATTTTATTTTTTTAGAGCATGACAGTACGAGAAAAAACTTTTGACATAAACTGGTATGACTTACCGATGGAATGCCAGACCATTCTGGTAGTGATGAGGACAGTGTCCAATAAGCCTCTCGAAACGAAACTTCTGTCAGGGCAGACTGTCGATTTGGCTGGTTTCATGTCCGTGAGTAAATACACATATATCTAGTAGCTAAATTTGTAAAAACACATTGGTGTATTGCAAGGCTCCCTACATGAAGTTTAAATTAATCCTTACTTCTTTCAATATAGTAATTTCTGTACAATTCACAATGGCAATATTTCACAAATTCACCTTCGAGGGTGGTAAGTGAAAATTGTGTGGAACAAACCAGATTTTGTTTTTCAAGCTGGAATGATATTTCTCCTATTATGCAATTATAAAATTCATTCATAGTTTGTATTTATACATTTTTTATGACTGTTCACAATGAGAGATGTTTAATTAGTTCAAATATAGAAAATTAAAGCTATTTTAAGAGAAAGTTTTAATTTAGCATTTTAGCACTATCAGACTATTAAATGATTTTTTTTTCTGATTTTTCTTCTTCTAAGCCCCGTGGGTGTATAGGGTTTGATATATGGAGAGTAGGTGGCAAGAATGGATGCAATCTCTTTTATTCCGTTTGAAATGCATAATAAGAGGGGAATGAGGAAAGGTATACAAAACTACTGGAAACTGGAAAAGTTGATGGAGTCTGCTGTTTCATAATGGAATTCACCAGGTTACATGTGTCTCCAGGAATTTGATGTACCTCCTTTAAATTTTGCCTTCAAATTTCTTTGCTGTTGCGTGTGCTATATTAAAAAAGCAAAAGTTCTCTATATAATAGGGCCGGTCTGAGAATACGTTAATATAGTATATCAGTAATTTGAGGCGGAGAAAGGTTTGGAAATGTTAGGTGACTTAGCCTGTAAGCCTTGGTTCTAACCAATTTTATTTTCAAATGACAATGGCGAGCTAGTGTCAGGTGTCTGTCAAAGGTAACACCCAGGTACACTACACTGCCTGCTGGTCTGTTATAATTTATTTAAATTAGGCTAAGATCTAGATTAAAATACATTCAATTATACAAGGATAAAAGGAGTCTAATAAAAAAAGTTATATACTTATTCAATAAAATTTAAAAAAAAAAAGAAGTGTAATAACAACAATATAACGCTACAATTCCTGTAGATCTATTTTAGGCATAAAGTTGCTATAACATCACAATCATACTTATACATATCTTAAATACTTAATTTAAGTTTCATACATTTTTAGTGTTTTAACTATGATGTTCAGATAAACACAGACCACTTTGATGCCTGTCAAATACCGGTTATTTGGACTCGAAGGATCTTGAGACGTGAGTCGAGGTGGTTGCGAATAATTAGTTAGTTCTGTTCCAATTGAAGATGAGAGGTACTCTAAACCAGAAGGCCTCAACAATGCCTCTTCAGTTAGGAAATGAATGGGTAGGATGGATCTTACTGAAACTACCCGTAAATCCTCGTAGGATGGAGACTTCTCTCCGGAAGGAACCAGTCTACGGTCATGAAGTGGGTGACAAGTCTTACTAGAACTAGCTGTAGGTCCTTGCAGGATAGAAATTTCACTCGATAGGGAACTATCGGTCTTAAAGAGGATAGCAAGTCGTACAGGAACTAGAAGTATATCCTTATGAAAGAGAAGGCAGAGTAAAATAAAAATCCATAGCATTTCCGAAATAGCACAATAATGTACTGATCCACTAAGTATATTATTAATCGCTGCTTAGTAAGGAGGAGAATTCCCCGAAGAGGTAAGTCACACTTTGGTTTATCAAGTTGCGCTAATTTATCTCCCTGGGGCTATTAAGCGATATCAAGAGATGCTACATGTACTGTAAGACGTTAGATTTTAGAGGATCAGAAGATTCTATTGTAACATTTATTGATTATAATAATATATTTAAGAGTATTACAACAAACAATATGGTTAATAATGTGTATAATTAACGTATTTACAAGAAATAATACATATATCAATATATGATGTCTGTGTGATGACAGTAAAAACTAGTAGATAGTGGTGTAGCTTATGTGTATATCCTTTGAGGATTTTTTATTTTGGAATTTTTTTTTTAATACTAGTATCATGCACTAGGTAAGCAAAAGTAAAAATTAAGTGATAGGAAATAAATATAAAAAAATTAAGATGCCAACCAAAAGAAAATAAACAGGTTAAGTAAATTTAATAAAGATGAGTTCCTGAGCAAGTAACCTTAATTATAGAGTAAGGACCAAGTCAACCTTATCAATTAGTCAGGAATAAGCTGGTCATGAAATGGAGTTCTAAATAATTCAACTAACTCAATACTAGTTCACTTCGAGGTAGGAATATATATGTCTGGCTTTGAAATAGTTAAATTGGACCAATCAATGGCTTTATTAACTCATCACCTAGCAACCAGTCCTAAGTTTTTATTTTTAACTGTATATATATATATATTTTTCCCTTCTTATTTATTTATTATTATTTTTCTTTTATACATGCAAATAAGAACATAATTGTTCCTTTTTGTTAATTATTTTTATTTCATCTGTATTTGATTCTTTTTCATTTATATTATTATGAGTTAGTCACACTATAATTTATGAGATGGTGTATGGTTTTGTTTCATCGGTTTTCTTTTACATATATTGTTAAATATTGTTGTTTGTTATTTTTTTTTCTTCAACAATTTATTATTTTAGTTATATTTTATGATGTTCTACAAGTTGGTTTTTATTTTTTTTTTTAATTTTGTAATATACTCTAAGGTATTAATGTCTCTGCCTGCAATATTATTCTAAAAGGTCTAGTTCCAGAATAAATGAAGATTATTATAATATGCAGTGAAACCTCTTTACAATGGACATACACAGGTCCAACGGGTTAGTCCGTTACGGACGCTTTTGATTATCATGTTTAATATCACCTGGGCTTTATCTTCATTTAAATAATCTGAAGGGCTTAAATGCTGAATTAAAAAAAAAAAGTCCTCTAAAATACCTTTGAGTTTGTTTGGTTGAAATAGCTAACCATCTCTCATTATTATTAATGATATAGATTGGATAAATATGAATTATGAAAGAAATTGATAGTTTACTAAAGAAGAAAACAATTTATACACAATCGGCTAAGACTGCCTCACAAATTGGAAATAAAGAAATAGTTGTTATGAAATGTACAAAGACCAATATCACCTCAAAGTCGGAGGTGATAATTTACATCTATTATTAAATAAAATAAAAAAAGTTCACTGTCTGTCACCAAGAACAGAACTGAGACATTGGAAAGTAATAAACAAATAAAATTTTGTAGTCAGATGTTTATTATGTAAGGTTTCCATAGCAACCAAATAAAAACATAGTAACCATGGTAACAAGCAACATTATAATTTTATAAAAAAAATTTTTTTTTATAAAC
>NW_027110130.1:1330341-1332535 GCF_000696795.3 Halyomorpha halys
ATATATCGAAATTAATTTGATAATTTTTTTTTCAGCTGGTAAAGGTTTCATATTCCTATGTTAACATGCTTCTTGCTATAACACACTAATGAAGAGGATATAAAGATAGTCAGAATAGAGTCCAAGGTTTTGAAAGCTATTAGTCTTGTTATGTATCAGAATATTTTTTGTTTTTTAAATAGATAGATGGCTTTATTATAAACTTTCAATAATATAAATATTATGTAAATATTTTTTAAAGAAATGGCCAAAAGGATCATTTGTAACACAGATTATATATCTTAAAAAAATTATAAGAAAAGTATTTTTAAACTCATATGTTATATTGAATAGATGGCCAGAGAATCAAGATGAGCCATATGGTGTCTTTCAATTTTGGTAATTGAAATTACTGACTTTTTCCGAAAATGCTGATTTCTGCTATTTTTCTACTCTACACATGTGTTCATAAGAATTAGTTCAATTCTCTGGCTTTTTCCTGCCTTAAATAAAAGTAACTACTTTTTAAATAGTTGTATAGAAATATTTCACTAAACTGTAGTAGATGGCACTGTAACTGAAATAAAAAAGATGCAGATTGTTTTCCCCTCATACTCTTCAATTATTGGGACATAAATCGCTGTTTTTCTTGAATAGTGACATATCAGACAAAAAGAAAGATTATTATTTGTTTATATTTATTTATTCTATAGATTGCACTGTGGACTTTGGTTACTTTTTGGTAGCCCTAATAGCTGTGAGACAGTTTATATAGAGGGACCACAGTAGAGAAAGAAACCCTTGTCTAAAGTAATGTCAGTATAACAAGTTCATTTAAAAATTAAGCGAAAACATTTTTTTTCTTTTTTTTTTATCAGATGTGCCTCTATTTAAGCAGAGCAGTGAAAAGCTTCCAAAATATAAAAAGCTTAAATTACCATGGATACAATATTTATTTATCAATGATTCATTCATGAATAAGTGTCGTTTCCATGGTAATTATAGCTATTAGTTTCAACCATAGCTAATTTTTGCCCATCTCTGCGGTGAAGCAACCCCCATTTTGCAAATTATACAACAGTTCATTTAATAGTACTAATCGTTTCTCAAATTGTATAACTGCTTAACTTCATCGGTTATACTCAATTTTTTACGATCCATTTTACATAATGTAAATTATAATGTTATACAGTAATCATATATAAAATAAAATATTGCATCACTAAAAACTTTTTTATATTATAGAGAGTCTCAGACATTATTTATGGAATACCGTGTCATTCAAATCGTCACCTCACTTACATAGAGAAAATTGAATATTTGAGGCCCAAATGTACATTTTTTTTTTTTAAATGGCACCTTTATTTCATCAAAGATGTGTTATGTTAATTTTTGGGCCTTCGAAAGTTTGTGATTTTACATAACCCCGCCAAAAATAATAATGGGACATAGAGTTACATGATCTTGGAGGTCATGTCTTGTTTCTTGAGACAGTGGTTTCCAAACTTTTTTCACAACAGCACTCTTCTTGGGAAAAAAAAATAAAAAATAAAAATGTCGGAACAATTATCTTTACAGCGGTTAAATATATAGGAAAAGAAGAAAAAACAGCACAGAGTAAATCCTGGAATGCATTGTATATTTGTAATTTTAATTTAATTTTCTTGTTTTTTTATTGCAATATTTTGAGAAGGTGGCAAGTGCTAGTAGTCTACCATGTAATTGCAATTGGGGGAATACAATTATAATTACAGTAGTCTACCATGTAATTGCAATTAGAACTACTTTTCAATATAATTGCATTTTTACTAATTGCAATAATTTGTAAGTAATTGTAATTGTGATTACTTCTTTCCCAACTCTGAAGAAGTAGTATAAAGGCAGAGTTGGCAAAAAATTACCTACAGTTGAAACTAATAGCTAAAATTGTCGTGGATACGATATTTATTTATCAATGATTCATTCATGAATAAGGGTCGTATCCATGGCAACTTTAGCTATAGTTGAAACTACTAGCTAAAATTGCCATGGATACGATATTTATTTATCAATGATTCATTCATGAATAAGGGTCGTATCCATGGCAACTTTAGCTAGTAGTTTCAACTATAGCTAAAGTTGCCATGGATACGATATTTATTTATCAATGGTTCATTCATGAATAAGGGTTGTATCCATGGCAACTTTAGCTAGTAGTTTCAACTATAGCTAAAGT
>NW_027110130.1:1334035-1359182 GCF_000696795.3 Halyomorpha halys
TAAATAAATAATTTAAATTTTATCCATTATAGTCTCAAAACATTTTTTTTCTTTACAAGTCCGACGTTTCGGCCATCCTCAGAGACAATCTTAATACAATTTTTGAACTAAATAATTTAGAAACGCAACTTCATGCAGGCTATTCTGCCCAGGTCAATTCAACGGATTGTAATAAATTTTAACAAATGAGTGACTTTGATAAAGAATTTTAATTTTTGTTTTAATGTGAAAATTGAATAATTAGAAATTGTTGAATTGACCAAGACAAAATAGCCTGCATGAAGTTGTATTTTTAGATTGATTTAGTTAAAAAATTGTATTAAGATTGCCCCTGAGGATAGCCGAAACGTCGGACGTGTACAGAAAATAAAATGTTTTGAGACTATAATGGATAAAATTTAAATAACATTAGCCAGTCTCATGAAAGTATTTAAGATTATTAAAAAAATATTTAGTTTAGGTGACTTGTGTAGAAGAGTGACCATAAGCGGTATCGGTGGCAGATATGAGAAACACTGATAAGGTTTATATTGTTTATCTTACTTAGGGGAGTTCATGTTGGAGAATTAAAAAAAAAAAAAACTTTTTCATTAAATCTAAAAGAAGATCTCAAAGAAACATCTACGTAACTTAAAAAATAGGAGCTATATCTAAATAAAAAAAAACACAGAGGACATAATTTTCACAAAACAACAGCCTATACTTCCATAGACACGATATTCCTGTCTTTTTTGCAACAACAATTAAATACTTTGGGGTCATATTAGACTGCAAGCTGTTATTCAACCACCATTGTTGATTCAAAATTAGAAAATAATGAATAAAATATATCAATATTTTAATAAAAAAAAATCCAAATTATACACCAGAAATGAATTGTTACTGTATAAAACAGTAACAAGAGCTATCATAACAAATGCCTGTCTCATATGAAGCTTTTACTAACTCAACCAAAATGAATAAACTACAAGTATTCCAAAGTAAATGCCTAAGAACTGTTAATAACTATCCATATAACACTATAATAACTTAAATATACTCAAACCAAATATAGACATCTTATGTGAATAAATATATGAATTGATCTGAATAAATAAATCTTCCAATCTTGCATTAACTTTTTATACCTATTAATAACAGAAATAGAAAATTGTACAAAAACAATAACCTCTAGAAATAAATATAAAAGATCCAAGCATATACTCCATATATCCAACTGTAAAAATTGATCAATTATATATATTTTATGAAAGGAATATGGTCCGGGTGCGGTCAAAAAAACTCAAATAGTATAATTCTACTATTTGAGTTTTTTTGACCGCACCCGGACCATATTCCTTTCATCTTTACACACGGTCAATCAATAATCTTCCAATATATATTTTATTTTATTCTATTTTAGTACTTTTTGGTTTTTTTTTTTTTTTTTGCAGTTTGTTTTTACCACAATGTCAAGTAATCAGTAGCAATAAAAATATATTGTATAAGTGAGTATCCTAAAGCAATATAGTCATTATTGTACATTTTATATTTACTAAATAATTTTTATCATTTGCATGATGAAAACTCATGAGAAATATAAATAAAAATAATTTCAGAAAAAAAAATTACAAGAAAAAAAAAAACAGATTCATAAAAAATAAAACACAAGTAACCAAGTAGACACGTAATGATAAGAAAGGTAATGTTCCAGTGTTTCTCATAATAAGTGGCACTGACGGGGCTCGTTATTGCCCGTCATCTACACAAATGCCATATGCAGTAAAGTTCATCGATAATAAAAATAAACCATTGTTTGAACTTATATTTTAAATTTTGCTCACTGAAATGGGCGTGTCCTTGTTCAATATAACCTGAAGAAGGTGCGGTGGCAGAATGGGAGGACCTGCCGGTTTCTCCCAAGGCTTCATTGGAGGGACTTCTTGACAGTATTCACCTAACAATAACATACAAATTATAGACACACATTCTTTAGGGACTTTTGAATATAAATTATAATCTATCCAACAATAGAAACAATGAAGATTAAATATCAAGTTAAAAGGTAGCTAAAATATGAGTATCTTACTTTTTTTAGTTGTTATTCATAAAATATATTTTCTTTTTTTCATTAGTAAAGCAATATTTATTTTTTTTTTCAAATTGACTAACCTACTAGATACCTTAACAAGTATGAAGAGTAAACAAAATAAACAATACAATACACTATTATTTTTTTTATAAGGATCTTCTTTATTTGTTATTGCATTTTTTTTTTTTTTTTATGTTTCTTCAAAACAATATTTAGAAATATATAATCCTCTTATCCTATCTTGTATGATAGGATGACTATTAGTATAAGGCTTACTAATAACTGGAAAGCAGTATTTTCCTACTTGTTCATATTTAAGCCATGCTTAACTGAATTTTCTCACTTATAGAATAATAATAGTTTTCTAGTTACGGTACAATTTATACCAAATACTGAACCATAATAACTAATAATCCATAAAAATGGAGAATAGTAGGAATAACTTCAGATCTTACTTTGTTGGTTTGAAGTTCCACCTTCACTGTCCATTGCTAAAGCTTGAAAAACTTCGAAATCAGTATTTTTTACAGCTACCAAGTTATTTTTTGATCCCATTCCATTTTCAACCACTTTCTGAAATCATTAGGGCAACTTTAATAATACTTTTTGGATAACAATATTCAAAACTAGGGTTATAAATAAGATTTTATTTGAAGACTACAGGAGAAAAACGAAGTAACTTAATTTATTTTTCAAAAACGAATAATAACGGTTTCTGATGGATTTTTAGATGTTGAACACAATTGTAAAGTCAAAACAGCAGAAAAACTAACTTAAGTTAGTACAGATTGCTTTTGAACTATAAATGTATTGTATAGTAAAGTTTAAAGAATAAGGGATTACAAATTAACTTTGTTTTGCTGAACAATCAGAAAAAAGTGAGATACCTCGTTTTCCACCTGTCTTTTCCAAGTCTTCATTAGTAAATCTATACAGAGGGAGAAGAGAAAAACTTTATTAAAAAAATAGTTGTACTCCCCAACTGTATTGGGTTGTTAGATACACAGCATACTTAAGTCTAGTTAGATAATTTTTAAATTTTATAAAATATAGGCATAGTCGAGTAAACTTATAATATATGGTTTTTTTGTTTTATCATTTTTGTTATTTTACTTATTATTATTGGCACGACAGACCATGGAGGTCCAAGGCCTCGCACGATGTATTTCATGACGTGGATTTCATAGGGTTGGTTCGTCACTCCCATGCCTATTTTTGACTCGAACTTGCAACCTTAGGGTTGGCAGACAAACAGGTTACCATGCTAGTAACATCACCCCTTTATTTTTAATATATATTATTAATCTTTCTTCTTTTATCTTCCCCCCCCCCACATTTTCTATCTTTTCCCCTCTTTAACAAGCATAGAATAAAATTCAAATATTAATATATATATTTTTTCTAAATAAAATATATAATATTAATTTTATATTTAAAAAAAAAAAAAAAACCTTTCAAAACTATTGAATTTTCATAATAATATTTACTCAGTTGTCAAATATCCATGTTACTTATTAGACGGAGCGGGTGGTAATGCATTGGGCTGCTAACTCAAAGGACTCAAGTTCGAATCCAGCTGTAGCAGATATTTAATTTCTTTCACTGTGAGTCAGTCCTTTGGGTTCAAGAGCCCTCTGAAGACCTCATGAAGTGGGTACCCTTAATTGGGAAAAAATATGGCTGTCGAGTGTGACCAAATCACCTCCTTGCATAACCTCTGGTATAGCAACAGTACTTTCTTACAAAGTACTGTCCCCCTGACCCTTCATAGGTTGATGTAGTACAGATTTAATTTGCTTATTAGTGACTAATTCATTGCCCTACCTTTATCAGGGATAAAACATGGTATCTAACCTTTATGGCGAATTGAAGTTTTTGGTAACACCGGATTATTTAGGGCTAATTTCATAATTTTTGGCAACTTTTTTAGGAAATTTGTATTCTGAAAAGAATAATGCTGATGTTAAGTAGTAGTCAGTGTCTCTTAGTGGAAAGTAAAACATTAAGTAATTAAGAAATATTTTAAAATTGTAAAGTTTACATTTTTTCAGTGCTATGTTTTATAACCGACCGCCTCAATTTCAGAACAACAGTAAATAAGCCAAATTTTATAATCAATGTTAATAAAAAAATAAAATTAAACTAATTATGCTCCAGGTTTAGAGTTATAAATTGCACTCACGGATCCTGGATCATGCTTCCATTCCCCATCTACGTAAAACTTATATTGATGCTCTCCTTCCGGTAGATCTATAATGGTAACAAAGTCCCCATGGCTGAAATAATTAACAACTCATATTAATTCCAATAATATTAATGGTTTTTAGAATTAAAATTAATATAAGATTGAATAACGTAAAAAGTAATAGCAAAAAAATTAAAATATCAATACACTGATGTTTAAGAACATCATGTTTTGGAGGTTGAAGCATCAATAGAGAAAACTGAACAACAGAAGGTTTATTAATTCTTCTATATTCGGTATCTATTATTATATTGGAGTCAATAACTTAATGACTGAACGATTAACTAGTATTTTTTTTTCCTAGAGCAATTATAATAAAATTAATAACAACAGTAAATAATACTAATATGATTGTATCATCAAAATTATTTTATAATATAAAACATACCTTTTAACCATAGGTATAGTTTTCCAATTAGAAAATGTTCCACTAATGAGAACTTGTTTCCCGCCTCCATCCCATTTGAAAACAGTAGGAAACACTTGGTCGGTAACTTGGGTACCTTCTGATACAGTAGCAGATCTTTGACGGTGAAGGTTATTGTACTCTTGCTCCTAGAAATTTACAGAAATAATAAGCTTTAATAAAATGAATTTATCAACAGACATTAAAGTTATTAGTAAATCACTTTTGAAATATGTGCTTAAAAAGGGAAGAGGAGACTTTAAGATAGCTAAATTGAGCAATATTTGAAATGCGCCTGAAATAGGAAAACGGCATAAAAAAAAAACCTCCATTCCTGTAGTCCATGGTAGCCTAAGTTATCTGATGTTTTAAACAGACAATCGTAGCGAGCAGGCTGGTCTATGTATGATATGTCACAATCTCACAAGAAGAGATCATAACAAAAAAAAAGGCCATCCTTCCCAACCAGTCCCGTCCCATCAAGACCTCCAGGGGGTGATGGTCCTATATCACTTTTAAAATATTTACTTAAAAATAGAAGAGGAGAATCAACATAGTTTAATCGAGAAATATTAAAATATCGCCTAAAATTGGAAAACAGAGTGAAACTTATTCCCTTAAAAAAAAAAAAAAGGTAAAATAAAGGAAATCTATTCATCATAGTTTATTTTGTAGATTTGCTAAGGCATTTTTATCATTGAAACTAAATTATTTCAATCAAATTGATAAAATTATGTTGTTATAATTGAGATAACATAAATTTAAGAACTTCAAACTAAACTAATTATAATCTCCACAACTTTAATTTCCTTAGAGCTAAAACTTCACATTAACATACACTTAAGGTACCTGAAAATAGTATAGTAAATGTTATGTTGTCGATTGAGGAAGAATTAGGCTCTTGTGTTTTAAATGGAGTAAAAGAGATTCCACCCATTATTTTTACCTACCCCCCCCCCATATATCAAAACATACACACCCAGAGGGCTAACAAGAAAAAAAATAGCTCTTAAACATTAGATAATAGGTCAAACATTAATTTAAAGGCATAAATTCCATAGGCCATTAATGCCTGTATGCCTATTATTATTATAAAAACAATATCGGGAGAAACACACTGGATAGTTCTTTTAAATATATGTTTCCTTATATCATTTGAAAACCGTGGCTCTCACAAGTAAATAAAGGGAAAGACATCATAAAAACTTATATTAGACTTTAGGATATATCATCGGGAGGAGGCCCCTCACCACCAAAATAATCGAATCCACATGGAACGGACACACTAGAACACCAGATAAGTGTCACAATGTACACATTCAAGTACCAATGGTAGAAAGAGGTAGTAACCACACGTAATGTAACTGACTGATTTAATGTTTTTCTGTTTTAGAGGAATCAGAAAATAATAAAAGGATGAATCATGGAATTTACAATAACTACCTGATCAAAATAGGCATAACTGAAACTTTTCAATAGAAAAATTATAACAGTGACAAGACCCTTAAACATATTACACTTGACTGTCCGGCATACAAAAAACAATGAGAAATATTGTTCTAAGATTTATATACAAATCAAAATATTATTTATGATAGTATATTAAAAGTAATATACTATGCAAAAATATGTTACATCCATAAATACTTGAAATTTATGAATAAAAATGTATAACAGATATCATTAAGGTATAATATATTAGTAAATTAAATATATTTAACTAAATAAATAATAGTAGTAACAAAGGGATTGGGCAAACTGAACAACTGAGAGAACCCAAAGGTTTATGTAAAACCACCAATCACTGTCTAAAGACGTCTGTTCGACTACAGTCTGAACCCAAATTCTCAAGATCAGTATTAATGCTACCCTCCACCTAAATTTCGGACATATAGAGTAGTATCGGTGCTTACTAAATTTCAAAACTATAATCTACAACTGTGAAACTTCACCTTGCCATACACTTAAGTACCCAAAAATAGTATAGTATATGTTATGTAACAGATCGAAGAAGAATTTGGATCTTGAACATTAAAAAATTTTTCACATCTTTATGAAACTATGAATTCACTAATCATATACTAGTTCATTCAGAAGTCTGTTTAACAGCATGAATTCCACAGGTCATCAACACCTAGATTTAAGAATAAAGTCAAATTTAATTATAAAGCAGAAACATTTAATCCGAAATAAATAAATGAGAGCATAGCAAATCCGAAAGTTTCATGCCAATATCACCAATCGCTATCTACTGATATTTGTCCGAACCCAAATTCTCAATATCAGCGTTAACTCTATCCTTCCAACTAATTTTCTCAGTAAATTCAGACGTTTTCAGTTGGCTAAATGCTTACTAAATTTTTAGAGATTCGCTTATGTTACCAAGACCTATAATCTTACTCTTTGGAATTATCACTCAAATATATTTGTGGGTTGAAATACATATGTTTTGAGTGAAAGAATATAAATACTCCAGAAATTTAAGAAGGTTATAATAATCAATATATAAAACATATATTTAAATGAATGATATTCTGTGTACTATCATGTATGATGTTCTTTATCTGCCTCTTTGTAAACTGTTAATCTCATTATTAATATTATTCATCTGTTAGGTTTTAAATGTAGTATAGTAACTTTTAAGTAATGTGTTTTCTCAAATAAATGAAACCTACATCTGAGCAGATAGGCCAAAATTAGCCTATCAATTATTCATGAATGAACCATTGATTAATAAATATTGTATCCATGACAATTTTAGCTAATAGTTTCAACTATAGCTAATTTTTACCCAACTCTGCATCTATGTATATGTCTGCTTTTATAATGATGAAATGCATTCAAGCTACGATATTTGGGAGGCGAAATGTTATTATTCAGATTAAGTAGTGAGAAAATGGTGTTGAAAAATATGTTTTGAATAAGTGAAGTAAAGCAATTAGATAAGAAAACATGAGTACACTGATAAAAAGAGTCAGGAATAAGTTAAATCCTGATTGTACATAAAGTGTAACTTCCTCTGATAAGTGAATAGTAAAAAGGAATCGAGTTATTAAATTATTTATTCAACTTACATTTTGAACACCATTACTATCTTCACTTTTGGTAAAATATGGTTCTTCATCGTCATGGGACGATTGATATACTAAATTGGGTTCGCGTTTCTTATCAAAAACAAAAGCTTGGTCATCTTTAGTCGGAGAATGAGGTGCATGATCTCCTGCTTTCTGACGTTCTCTGCCGCCAGCACTTCCAGCATTTCCCATTGTTATTTCAGAAAATTAAACCATCGTTTTCTTTTCGTCAAAAGTTATAACTTCTCAATTCGTTAAAAAAACAGACAGAAAAACGGAGTCAACAAAAAACAGCTGATCTGCCAAAGAGGTCACACATGGGAGCTGATACAATTTAGTTTCGGTAACCTTGGAGAAATAAAGATCAGCTGTTGTTATTTACTATGTTTCCAAGACAACGGGCATTTCGTTATGTGTACATTAGGTCAGTGATATTTGAACGTCAGGACTGCATCGTAAATGTCGTAAACTGTTCGCTTTAGATTGTCTTATCGTTTTTGCAAATAATTGCATAAATGGCGCATGCAATTCTATAACAACATTGTTTGTTTTAAACTATTAAATTTATGCATTTTCGTTATGTCCAATTAAATATTAATTTTATTACTGACCTTGGATTTTAAATTTGGAATTTTAATTTATGTATAGTGATATTAAAATTTAAACTATATTTATTTTATAATTAATTTCAAATGAATACAATTGTTTGGCTTTTTATTTGATGTTGAATACAAACAAAGAACTGAGTTTACATAATTCATGTAGAACAGTGGCTATTGATAACTTGAATCCTCCCACCAATTATCTTCAAATTTGAGAAGCTTCTTCTTCCATCAAGGTAAACTACTTTTCACATTGTTTATCGTTTTCAAATACCAAAACCAATTTGAGGTACAGGTTACGAGAAGTTGTTTTGTTCTCAAATCAAATTGTTGCTTGTTTTTTATTGTGTGACTACTGTGGTCTCTCATTGGTGTACTGACAATAACTCAAGATATGTTTCCTAAATGCTCTATTATTTTTTTATAAAATAAAAAAAAAGGTAATGATTAACAAGTGTCATAAATGATTTTTTAATTAAAGAATACACACTAGAAGCAATAACATATCTCAATTTAAAAAAAAAAAAAAATTGAGATATCTATTCCACATTGTTTAAAAGTTCCGGCTAAATACATAGACAATGAAATTAAAATTAAATTTTTGAATACAAATTAAAACCATATATATTTAATACTGTTAAGTATATGTACATACTTATTTATAAAGTTTTGAAAAAATTTATATGAATGAAGCTGCTTTTATAATGACTTATCATTTTTAATATTTAATCAGCCACTTCATAACTAACCGTCGTTTTAATATAACAGCACAAAGAATTTCAGTTCAATGCCACTTCTAAAATATTCTTTAATAAATTATTTTCCACTAAATGTTCACACTGTAGAATTACAATAATTATACTTTTACGATTTTTTTAATTACTAAAAATTGATTATATTCATTTTAATCTAAAACTTTTTCATATAAACTTAAACAAATTTGTATATAAAGATAATTGTATTAATTTGACATTAGTTTACACGCTTGACTCTAATTTGTCTATTTTGCATTAGGAAGTAAATTTTTTATTTGCAGTATTATGTAAGTTAGCTATCATCCTTTGAAGGTCGCTGATAGTGCATACTTATCTCTTTGTATTTGTGTGATCATTTTTTTTTTTTGTTCTGTATTGCCTATATCTTTAATAAATATGCATTTTCTAATTTATCCGTGCTTATTATCCTAAGTGATTAAATAATGATATTTGAGTTTATTTATAACATTATTATATGCACAATATATATTCATGTATCATTACATTATATTTATATAAAACATACTATTCAGATCAGAATATCAATTAATTTCAATGCTAATAAACTTTTGCTATCTCTTTGTAATGAACACCTGTCTCTAATTAAAACACTTTCACAAATATACTAATTACTAGAAAACATTAATTATTAAATTCCTTGCATATTTCTGGTGATAATATGATTTGCTAGTGTCTTGTTTCTTAGTGTCAAATATTTTTATTATTAATGAATAATGATATATTTAGTAAATTTGGTTCTAATTTTGAAACAATAGAAATTTACAATGCATTTGTTCTTTTTTAAATAATTTAAATAAAAATATATAATTTAAATTTGAATTTTTTAAAAAATAATTTAAATAAAAAATTTAATTTAAATTTGAAATTCATTTTAATATCTTAACTATACCATGATGGGAGATTATTGAAGGTTTTATATTGTACATCCACCAGTATGTTAAATTCCAATTTTTTTTTTTCTTCCATATTTACTTCTGGGTAGAGTAACAGGAATATTTATAAATTTTTATAGATTCTGTGTTTTAATTTAAAATATTATCTGTTCAATGATATTTTATTATATTTAGATATGAATATTAATTTAGGAAAGAAAAATGAGCATTTATATAAAACAAGAATTCTTTCCTAATTCATGTGTCTTTACCTGTGTTATTTACTTCTACTCATCAGCCCTTAAGCCCCAGACAACAACAACAACTAATATATTCATACTTCTTTGCATTATATAACTTAATTTTTATTTTATTTCCTTAATTATGTTATCTTACCTACCTATTCAATTACCTATGTATACATTTTATTTTCCACTTCTCTCATCACTTCATTTTATTAATTCCATTCTGTAAAATTATTCACTTTATGTCATTCTGTCTATATTCTCTTTTTTATTTTCTATTTTCATTGGTAGTTATCTTGTTCTGTTCTTAGCCCTGATAAAGGCTAGGAACTCTAGCCGAAACGTTTGCATGATTAAATAAGTTACATTAACTTATTTGTTTTATTTTGACCGCACCCCCAACCATCTTCTCCTTGTATATATCATTTACTTTCACTCATTTCTAATTATGTTAATTTAAAATTTTTCATTATTCACTGAGAGCTCTGTTTGATTTTTAATTATTTTTTTATTTTTCTACAATATTCTCAATATTTGTTATCTTTTTATATAAATTCCTAATATTCCAATATTGTATATTACCTTCTTTTAGTATTGTATGTTATCTTCTTAATTTTTTATTATAATTTTTTTCATTATATAATGGCTGTTATCTGGTTTTGTTTTTAATCCTGATGAAGGTCTGAAATTTTGGCCGAAACGTTGGCTTCAAAAAATTAAAAAATAACTTATTTTTGTTCATAACTATTCCACTGACCAGACCATGACCATTTTATCCTCACAAAAAAAAATCAAAATCTGTACCTCTATAACCTATGGAGGGTTAGGGGTTCAATACTTACAAAGAAAGTATCGTTTCTTAAACAACGGTTGTGCAAGGAGGTGATTTGTTCATGATTATCCTCAACTACCAGTTTTTTTTTCTTAAGTATGGGTACCAACTTTATGATGCAGGATGGACCCCAAGGGCTTCCTGAACCCACAGAGTTTACTCATGGCTATAGTAAAAGAATAAATAATTATCTGGCACAGCCGGATTAGAATCCAGATCCTTGGTTTTAGTAGCACTGTACTTTATTTAGTGAGCCACCCTACTCCCCAAACAAAAAAAAAAAATGTATAAAAAAATGAAAATAAATAACTCAAAAAAGAAACAACAAAACAAAGAGAAAGATTAAATTAGTAGAAATATGAATAAATCAATAACAAAAGTAAATATATAGAAGTATGAACCGCCTCAAATAAAAAATGATGGAGAGTTTGAGTATCAGTTGTTCTACCTTATTTTATATCATTCTTTGTATTCGTCAGATAATTTTTTTTTTAGTCTTCTTTATTAGAATAACTAACTTAAATGCTATAATGTCTGCTAGAATATCACATAATTTAGCCCAATATATTTGTAGAAAGGTTTGGATTATAAAATTTACCAAAAAAAAAAATATTCTAAACATAAATGAATAATTATTGATTTTTGAAAATTAGTAATATTGTATTTAATTTGTTTGTATTTACAGGTCAAAAATTAAGGAACACCATGCCAATTGAAGCTCATTCTATACAAGAAACTTGCAGGTCGGGAAGATGCAAGAATTATTGGAACAAGTTTCCAATAACTGTCGAGCCAATAATATTCGCTATTTTTTTTTTATATTCTTTGACAGGTATGAAAAGAGGAAACTATTTCATAGGTCTAGTGGAAAAATGAAGTTTGATTTATTGTCAGAACGGATATTTCAGTGGGATCTGTTGGCTTCGGGTTTGGAACGACAATGCACCAAATGCCAAAAAAAAATTAAAAATCATGTTTGAACTATGCAACTCTAACTGGCGAAGAACTATTATAAGAACTCCCTCTTGAGGTTCTCACTCTCACTCTTCTCTCCGAGATTTATTTATGACCCCCTGCTGGTCACTTATGACCTACAGTGGGAGGGTGACAGTCATAGTGGACAGTCAAGTTTTCATTTTGCGGAACTGCCACAGAAACAAAAGTCAACCCCCATGCTGTATTCAATCCGGCGTCACTGCAGTTGCGAGACTGCAAAGACTAACACCTGAACTCCCTCAGCTACAGACTGCCCAATATGCATTTAAGAATAAATAAATAATTATGTCCAGGATTTCAACTTTTTCTCCCGTTCACTTATACTAAAACCCCCAAATTTTTTTTTTGTTTCTAGCTAAAAAAAATTTAAGTAAAGTTCCGCCATCATTTCTAGTTGACAGATTGGCATATAATTATCTATATTTCAAGGTTTGAAAATAAAGTTTATTTTATTTTTAATATTTTTTTTTAATAGTGGTATTTGAGAATAAAATCTGCTGAGGGATCCATATTTGAAACATGTGACTCAAATAGAATAATTTTATAATAAATGGAATATGGTCCATGTGTGGTCAAATTAAACTCAAATAGTGAATTATTTTCTATTTTTATTATTTACTTATATTATTATTACTTATATTATTTTTATAATTTACTATTTGAGTTTAATTTGACCGCACCCGAACCATATTCCATTTATTGTTACACACAGTCAATCAGCAATCTTTCAGAATAATTTTATGCTTGGTGAAGCAAGTGTAGTGGTTAGAAATGGACAACATTAATATTTTTTTGGCAGACCTGGCTGGCTACTCTGAAGTTAAAGTTTATTGATATTACCTCTCTCCTTGCTGTTATAATATACGTGTATTCTATTTAGTCTTCAGTTTGCATTCCTACATTGTTCTGCCTGAACAGAGACTTTAATCGGTATCACGTTGGGGTCACCAATGTAGAAATACATTATGTAGACTAATAAACAAAAGCTTTACAATTAAATGAATATATGTATATTGTGTTAATAATATAACAAATTAAGAGTTAACTCCAATAAACTTAAACTTCAGTGCTGCCAGCAAGGGCCGCCACACTTTAGTACATTTTTTATTTTAATTCCCAACTTTCCTCCAAATGTGGACCAAATTTTTGAAATATAGGTTCGCTGAGGAAAATAAGTTTACATATTCTCAAGCAAAAATAGTGAATGGAATATGATAAAATTCGATATGGGACCAACCCATAGAATCCATAAAAATTGGATTAATGGCTTGATCAATTATGGCAGTCACAGAACTAAATTTGTTATTCAATGTCTTAAATGTAGAATACAAACTTTTCAACTCTGAGGATATAATTTTTTAAAATTTCTTATATGAATACAAAACTTCCCTACCTTAGATAGTGAGGAAGAAAAAGGGGTTTTATTGGTTCTTTGTTGTCAATATTATTCTGATAAAAACTCAATAATCATAGAAATTTAGATAAAATCTAATCTTAAAAAAAGGACCTCATCGTTTCTCCACTAGACCTTTCATTTTGTTAATTATATTTAATATTAATTTTATGTTTTTATAACTTTTAATAATGTGATTAAATATTCATGCAGATGCAGTTAGCACAAATGTTTTGATTACAAAAACATGTACTGTTGTTTACAATTTCTCCGAGGCCGAATGCATCGGAAAACTTGAACCAGAAGTGGAAGGAATGGTTCAAAGCTACACTACGCAGATCACAATGATCAAGATAATTTTAGAATCTGTAGTTTCCGGTTTGATATCTATGTTTGTAGGATTTTGGAGCGATATTAATGGAAGAAAACCATTTATAATAATTCCAACAGCAGGTAACCAATTTATTGCAATACCATAGAATATTATCTTTTCACTTTCTTGAGACTAGTTATTATTGTTTCAATAAAATAAATTGTATCCAAGTTAAGTCTCAAAACTTTCTCTTTATTTCTTTATAAGTCCAATGTTTCAGCCAATTCAGCCATCTTCTGGGACAATTTAGACCTCCTAAATTTAAATTTAGACCTCACATCCAATAACATAAAAAATTTTTGTTAGTCATTTATTTCAGTCAAATTATCCTATGTCACTTTTCCATTAATTTTTAGAACTTTTAATTACAGATTAACTTAATGCTACAATCACTTTCTTATCATAATTTATTTTATTTATTCATAATTATCCATTAATTTTTTTTTTCTATTTTTGGTAAAAAATTCATCTACTTTATAACATTATAATGTGGGTATTTGATTTTAAGATTAGCTATATTTTTATTAAGTTTTTTTCAGAATATCATTTTTTAACCAATAACTTTGCCTTAAATTTAAATTTACTAACTGCATTGCTAACTTGTTAAAAATACTAACCTTATTTTGACTTATTATAAAATTACTATTAAATTTCATTTCAACAAGGTTAATAATAGGTAATATAATGTGAGGAGGGAACTTAAACCTATTCTTACATTCTTTGATAAAAAAAAATTTTTACTTTTGCTTTAATAAATTTATAATATATCATATTTGCTTATACCAAATATGATAAGAAATTGATAGTAGTATTAAGTTAATCTGTAATTAATAGTTCCAAAAATTAATGGAAAAGTGACATAATAGGTAATTTGACTGAAGTAAATGACCTGGGCAGAATAGCCTGCAAAATGTTTTGAAATTGTTGGATGTGAGGTATAAATTTCTATTTAAGGCTGTTCTTGGGGATGACTGGATTGGCTGAGAAAAAATAAATAGTGTTTGGAGACTTAAACTTGGTTACAATTTATTTTATTTAAAAAATATAATATAATTTTAAAGTTATTAAAGTTCATTAATTATTATTTTTTTTTAGGGTTTGCATTGTACTACATTTCTTGGTTTATTTTTATTAATTTACCATACGTATCTCCGTTATGGGTATTGGTTCCTTCTATGTGCTCGAGTTTAGCTGGAGGTGTTGCTAGTATTTTTATTTGCGTTTTTTGTTATGTAACGGATATTACTCATGAGAACAACAGAGCATTTAGGTTAGTATTAATATTAATAATAATAATAATGGTTGAGCCAACCTGAATGTTCAATGCCAATACCTCTAATTGTTCTCTACATACATCTGTCCAGTGATGCCCCTCCAATCCTAAATCTACTAAATCAGTTCTAATAAATCCTCCTATTTGCATTTTGGTCTACCCCTCGGGCGTTTATCCATTGATTCAGTGTTCATTACCATTTTAGGTATACCTTCGGTACTAAGCACCACAACCTTACACGCCCATCTTATTCGCCACAATGCTATAACCTGAATTATTTACTGGTTACAGTTCCCTCAATTCAGTGTAGCCTTCCAAATTCTCTTTTACGTAATACCTAATAAGCAAAAACCTTAATGCACTGCTCTGCCCTTAGTGTAAGAGGCCACATTTTGCATCTATAAAGAACAGTGTGAAAGATAATAGTTTGGTAAATTCTAACTGAATTTTCTTTTTAGAAAGTCTGATAAGTCAATTTCTATATATTTTCTTTTTTTCAGGATGTTTCAGGACTATTGTCCCATATTCATGTACCTTAATAAACCAAAAAAAATATATATATTAAACTTCTAGAAGGTTTTAACCTCAAAAAATGTATTGAAAGTAAATTATAGCTTTTAAATTTTTTGGACAGAAGATGCGGGCTAAAAAAGTTCAAAACAGATGTGTGTAGATATCAATTGGTTGTTTGTATGGATTTGTAGCATGCTTTTATATGACTGCTGGTATTGTCGCTCCTAAAATTTTTAATTTTATTAAATATAGTTTTATTTGTATTTATTTATTTTTTTAATGTTAATTATATTTTTTTAGAATGGCTGCAGTATATTCCACTTTGACTTTGGGCGTCATTAGTGGTTATCTCACTTCTAGCTATGTATACGAATGTTATGGCCATTCTGCTATAATGATAATTTTTTCCGTTGCGTCTGGCAGTTCTATCATTGCTCTTTTATATGCAACTATTCTTTTACCTGAATCTAAACAGCCTGCGCAGGTATTTTTATTCATTAGATATTTTTGTGTAAAACTATCAGATAGATGCTAGCAATCTCGAACCCATCAAAAAAGGCTAACCAAAGTTGATTGCTTCTTTAAATATATTTAACTGTTTGAGTGATATTAGTACTGCAATTCAAGATATTTTCATATGCTGCTGTATCATAAGTGCCTATTCCATTGTAGGTTGGAAATGAAGCATATGAAATGCCATTGAAATGGCTCCTATGGTAATGTCATTCTTCTGTGGTTCCTATGGTAATGTCATTCTCCCTTGTTTCCTATTGATGTCATTCTCCTATGATTCCTATGGTAATGTCATTCTTCTTTGGTTCTTTAATATGTTCCAATCCCAGATTTGAATTGGCACGTTTGACTTAGCAACAAATCAAAATATCTCGAATTGAAGGCCTTATTTGTTGTGGCTGGGGTATTTGTATTTCATAGTTTTACCATATTTTGTTTGCATGTTTCTTTACATTACGTTGTAATATTTTAATGATAATCATATATAATCTTGGATATATAACATATAATGCCCTTATCATACTTTCAGGATGCCTCGGGAAGTTTCTTTAATTTGAAAAATCTAAAAGAAACTTGCATAACTGTATTCATGCCCCGGCCTCAGAAAAGAACTCTAATTACGCTGATGGAAGCTTTGATTATTGTTATAGGAACAACTATTTTCAATGGTATAGTATTTTATGTTAATATATGTATGTTTATTTCTACTTCGAATTTGATTTTAGGAGGTGCATTCAAGTCCTAATTGTTGCTTTTTTTCTTTTACTTAAAAGTGTACATGACTATTATTGAAATTTAGCTATGATTTTTTTTTTTTTTTTTTATAAAAATATCATTGGTTCAATAAGAATGTAAATCGGTGGGAAATTATAGAAACCTAAATAGATATGAATAAGATTTAATGGGGTATTGGTTGTTAACGAAAGATTTTTATATAAGGTGATGGTCAGCTGTGCGGCCAGTAAAATGAAGAACAAAAAAAAGCCAAATATATTTTTATTAAATATACTCTCTCCTTTACTTAAATACACTCTCTCCCCAACATTGCAACTTAAATTCCAAGCCTTCATAAGGGTTGGTGACGTGTGAAGGTTCCACAACTAATTACCACAGTACCACTACCCACTTCCTCTACGTAATGAAACTTTGACATATCATGAACCATAATGGCCTGAACTTTAGTAAGAAACAGTAAGTTTTGCTTATTTTTCTTCGTTTTGTTGACCGCATGCCTGACCATCTAATATGTATGAATAAGATTTATATCCCCACCAATTAGGTTCAAACTTTACACATCTATATAATAAAATAGGTAATATCTTATCTTTGAAAATTAGGACTTAATATTAAATCATTTTTTTTGTTATTTACTAGAAAATAAAATTGTCAAAAAATTCAAATAAAACTATCTTTATCGATGGAAAGGATCTGTACTTATTCCGATTCACAAAAAGGGGCCGATAAATATGGGGGAGAGGAGAAATGCCCAGTGGCTAACTAACAAACTGACTCCCCACTCTTCGATCTTCTCTCCACTCAGTAGACTGGACTTTGTTTCCTTTCCTATCCTGGACGTTGTTAAATGAAAATTGAAAAAAAGTTAAGGAAAATTGTAAAAACAAACGAGAACAGTGTTATCAGGATATCTCCCCATTCTAACAATGATTGTGGTCAAGTTTACATTTCTTAGGACTGCCATAGAAATACAATTTGATCCCCCAGGCTGTATTTGAACCGGCATCGTTGCAGTTCCATTGTTGCAAAAACCTATGCCTCAACTCCCTTAGCTACAGATGGCCCTTGCTCAACGGCTCTTCCTCAACCCTCTCTGTTGATATCTCGTCTTATGGAGAGTCCTGTTTTCTTCAGATCCTTGGAGAATGCTGTCATCAGGATTCACGTAATACAATCTGCTGACTCACCTCTACCTGCCCATTCTGATTACGTGGCTCAGCCATCTAAATCTTTACTCTCTTACAAATTGAGGAACACACAGATTGTTATACAGTGTGTAAAATATTTCTTTCAAACCTGTCAATACATTCTGTTGACACTTTATGCAACTTCTAGGTTTCTGATGCATATTTCTGGACGAGTCAAATGAGAGTTTTATTCATGCAACTGAGTAGCCTGCTTCTACAAAGTTTATATAAATGATAACAAAATCAATCATAATTTTTGAGTACTTAGATGCTTGATTATAATCAGTACTCACGTAATTTATACTCAGAATACTAACCGACTCTTGGCAAAGGGTCTAAATTCCTACAGTTCCAAGCTGGAACATTTAAATTTTTGTTGAAGATTTCAGTATATAAATTATTTTCTTTTGGCAAGCGGTACTCAATGTTAAGATTATAGGTGTGGTGCACAGATGTCGAAAGTTTGGAAAAGATTGATTTACATTAACATTAAATAGTAAAATAACATAATGCATCGAGGAAATTATCAGAGATTACCTCACCAATCACAATAAAAATGATTGTTAATGTACCTACAACTCTTGAAAATCCGTGCTAATAATTTTTTCAAATTCATCATTTGTTAATTTATTTACGTTTCAGGTGAAATTGCTTTTAAATATTATGCCCTTCGAAAAAGTTTTGGCTGGGGCTTAGAACAGTACAACCTGTATTCTGGAACACTTGCTGGAGTTTCTGGTACGTAAATTGTATTTTTTTTTTTTTTTTTCATTTCATTTTAATTATCATTTTTCAGTTTTTTGTTTTGTTTTTCAAAAATTTAACTCCATATAAAATAATAAAAAAATTGAAATTCTTTCATTAAAAATACACTAATGCTGTCAGTTTTATTAGAGAAAATTTTTTATCAATGTATATGTCCATGTGCGTCCCCAATGAGGGACTGGGGGGGCAGCTGTTCCCCCCTTAGAAGTGAACAATTATTAATTTAATACAAATTAATTTTTTTTCAAGCAAATAATTGTAATAATTAATAAAGAAAGCACGGCTATAATTACAATTTTCTTTAAATTTTGGTTTAATTTGTCTTTTCCGTGCTCAAACGTCACAACCTGAATGACCATGGTTTCACTCCTTAGTTTTGAACCTGGGTACACCGTTGTTTATGTCTATAATGTATGACTAATAGATGTCAATTTTAAGTATAAAATTGACAGCTATCAGTCATATAATCATAAAATATTAATTATTAACTTGTATATATTGACATCAATAGAATTGAGGATTTTATTATATTTATCAATTTTCTATATTTTTAATATAAATTAATAGTTTTCATTTCATGATTTTATTGATATCAATTTTAATAAGGGTCATGCATAAAATCAAATTATGTGTAAATCTTATTATTGTATAATATTATAATAAAAATGTTAATTAATAACTTTATTTTTATGGTCATGCATTGCTATGTTTTGTAACCTTGAAAAGCCAAAACATTTACATTTCAATAAATTGTGAAGCGTTGAATTAATTAATGATAAAGTCGTTTACATTGGATTTATTTATTTAAGGATTCATTCTTAATATTGTTATCAGTATATTCACTCCTACTAACTCAACTGAACCAAGCTACTGACTTACTAATTTTTCATTAGTAATATTAATTTAAGTAATACCCTGTTAATATTATCTTTAATTTATAATTATAATTAGTAAATAAGATTAACTAACTTGAGGGATTCTTCTCCTCTTTATTAGAGAACTGATTTGTTCAAATCCATACATTGTGGGGAAAGGAAAGCAAATGACTACTGTCAGGTTTTTTCAATTATGAATCACTTTTCTGTTCTTATCAGTTCATCATTGCAAATGAGATTATGATTCTTGCGTTGCTTAATAAACAATTTATTTTCCTTGTTAAGAACTTGAGATAAGAGGAGAGTGGGAGGAGCCAAAGTTGCCCAATCAGAGCATCAAAATGATAATCTTCATATCATTCAATTAAAGATTGCATTTTATAATCAGCTCAAATTATTTTGTAGCATTCCATATTTGAAGGTTATAACTACATAAATCACATTCTTCACTTTTAAATTTTATATTTAGAAAATATCAAATAAATATCAATTTTATATTTAGAAAATTTTATATTTAACATGAAAAAGCTCTGATTTCAATAAAATAGGTTCTTAAAACTTTTTTTTGAAAATGTAATTTAGTCTGCACATAATTAAAGTCTTAAGAAAAATGCAAGTTTAAAAATGTTATTTTATTGAAATAAGAGGCATTTCAAGTTAACTATGATGTGATCTATTATAAATTTATTGAAATCCTTGAAGTTGAAAAAAAAAATTAAACAGAAAAAATAAAAATATTAATATATATTGTTAATAAAATCAAAGTATAATTCAAATAAAACAAATAAAATAATAATTAGATTAAATATAACCTTTACACTTTCTTGACTGGATACTATTGTTTAAATAAATTAAATTTTATCCAATTTTAGTCTCAAAACAATTTATATTTCTTTATAAGTATAAAGTTTCGGACCAATTCTGCCATTCTCAAGGGAAAAATTGTGTTAAATGGAGAGATATCTCCTTCTTTTAGCATGTTATATTGATATAACATTTATCATGGTTGAGGGTCTGTTAAATGGAGGATGTCGTTGTGCAACAGACTAGTTGAGCTCCACAATATTTTGTCTGTTTGCTTATAGTTCGTGTTTGGTTTGTGTTGTTTTTGTTTTGGACGTTTTCAAAATTCTAATAAAGTAATGGATAAAATAATTATAAAGTAATGGACAAAAAAAAAAAACAGCGGAGGAAATGAGAAACAAGTAAGTTAAAGGAAAGATGATGTCATGAAGCTGTTTCATTTTATTATCTCCTGAGATTACAAGGTTACCAAATAAGCTGCCCTGAAAATTCACTAGGAATTCTGCTTTACACATATAACATGGACTTTAATCCTATACTTTTTACACTTAGCATGTTAAAACTTTTTATATTTAACTCAAAATCATGAATATTATTATTTGTTTTTCAGCGATGTAATGATTTCAAAATAATAATAAAAATATGATACATTTAAAAAAATCTAGATTATAAATACATAAATAAATTATTTTATTCACTAATATTTTTATTGTCACACTCCAAAACTCAAATTGCATGATTGATATATTAGAAGTATGCATTAATATATTATTTTATTTGTTTCAGTTATTGCTTCAACTATAGGATCGTACATTTCATGTAGCGTATTACATGTACACGATTTGTACATTGCATTATTCGTCGCACTCACAGCTACGGTATCTTGTATACTGTTGGCTCTTTCTAGAACTGCGATCGAGTTCTATCTATTTTCAGTAGTAGGATGTTTCGGTCTACTTCTTAATCCAATGTTGAAAACTCAAATATCAAGAACTGTAGAGCCATCTAGTTTGGGTAAGCATACTCATTTTATTTTTATAAATTATTTAGTACTGTATTTTCTAGTTTACATGTATAATTGAATATTAATGGGTGTATAAAAAATAAAAAAATGACTATTTTATCAAATTCAAAATTTAAAAGGACTAAATATTTTAATCCTATTTAATACTTAATAATCCCTTTAGAGCATTCTCTAAGATTGTTTAACCCCATTCGACTTCTTCAAAAAAAGCCTCAGTTTAGCTATTTGTTTCTTATCAAAGAAGAAACATTACAGTGTCCTTCAAAATTCTTGTAATTTTAAGGAATTACTGGAAAAAAAAATTTCACAGTTGCTGTAGCAACTCGTGAAATTATTAAATATGAAGGGGAAGGTGTCCTTGACCAGCGCATTGCGAGGTGTTGGTTTGAAAAATTTAGCAGTGGAGAGACAACGTTGGAAAAGAAGAAGGGCTCTGGGTGACCATTAATGGATATTGATGAGGTTCTGCAGGAAGTTGTTGAGTCAAAACTGTCTTCAATTACTCACGGACTTGCAAGGGAGTCTGGTGTGTTGAAAGATACTATTAATCGCCATCTACTACCATGAAGTCCAGACCTCCCACCATTGGATTACTATTTTTTTCAATCCATAGCCCATTTCCTTCAAGAAAAAGAATTTGATAATTTTGCAGAAGTTGAATGGTATCAGTGTGGGATCGAGCAATTAGCTAGCAGATGGCTTGAGTATTAATTGTATTTTATATCAAAGAAATAATCATATTTTGGTTGACAAACAGTCATTTTGTTTGCTTATAAACCCCATTAAATTTTTTTTTTTTAAATTACCTTTATGTTTAAATTTTATTATAATAAATTTTCGACCAATATATAAGTGCTGTCTAGAAAGTAACTTGTGTTCTGAAGCTAAAAATAAACTAAATTAAATGAAAACAATATTATATATATTTGGCACACTCTTAAACTATTTTTCTACAATTAGTAAAATTTATTTATAACCCACTCGTTGGTAGTGGTACCTGTAAAGTGAAGTATATGGACAAACCTCTATTTCTATTTATATTATTATCATCGTCATAGGCACTGCAAACTGCAAGATATTGGCTTGATGCAGCGGAGACATTGATAAAATAAATTTTATTATTTTATTTTTTATTTTTAGATCTTATAGTTATAGTGGTTTCCTAATAATATCACTATTTTTCATGGTTCTGAGGAGAATGTCATGACAAAGTTTTATTGTAGTTACATACATTGGTATTGGTATTGATAAATGGTGAGAGAACTAGTCTGGCAAGTTGGCCCAGTAGTCTTTTTTGCCAACCCCTGGCGGCTACTAGGGTAGTTATGTACATAACTACATTAGTTTGTCAGGCACATCATAACTATACTTTAGCTTTCCTAGCCTTCCTATGTCGAAATCTACTGCCAATCCAATCTACATACAATTTCATTAAATAAATTTCATGAAATCAAAGGAAAATGAAGGAATAAAAGTTTAATATTAATGAAATAGTGACAAAAAAAGTAATTTTGGTTGAAACTAGTGACCTGGGCAGAATAGCCTAAAGAAAATGTTTTTAATTAATTTATGTGAGTGTTAATTGGTTTTTGAGATTGTCATTGAGGATGGCCGAAATGTTAGACTTATGAGGAAATAAAGAATGTTTTTCAATTTTAATTTGGATACAATTGATTTTATTTAAACAATAATAACCAGTCTAAAGAAAGTGAAAAGATTATATATAAACTTAATGGTTTAGTCCATTCCGCTAATCTAGAGTCTAAATTTAAAAATTTACTTTAAGCCAAGTCTGTAGGTTTTGTTTGTTTGTTTGTTAGTTTTGAAAGGGCGTTTAACAGCCTGGTCATCAACGCCCGTTGGTTGTTGGCTTTGGTAAGGCCTAGTTGTTCCATAGTCATAGCTTCGGTATGGTGTACTGATCCGCACCAATTATAATTAAATTTGTGGCAATTATAATTTGTTTAATAATCGTTACGATATTTGAAAGGATGGTGGAAAGCAGATAACTGACTGTTCTAATTTTAAAAATAAGGAAAGTTAAATAGATAATTATAATAATTAAAGGCTGGTTATTAAGTTAGTCTGATGGATGAATTTAATGACTTTTACAATTACAGATTCGTCGTTTCTCAATGCCATTGGGACATTTGTTGGTAACCCTAACTGGTTCAGAGTTGATGTGTAGTGACGACATTCTTCAAAAATGTGTTTGACGGTCAGATTGCTATTACATTTTGAACATTTTGGATGTGCCTCTCCTGTTATGAGATGGATGTGTGTCAGTCGGGTATGTTCTATTCTGAGTCGAGTGATCACTACTTCTTCACGGCGTCTACTTCGGGTTGATGTAATCCAGGACTTCACATCTTTCTTTATAGGTTTCAACTTACTGGGTGGACTTTCATCCCATATTGCCTGCCATCTTTTATTAATAAATTCCTTTAAAGGGTGAACAAGTTCCTTTGCAGTTAAGATTGTTGCTCTAGCAGCTTTGTCGGCCATCTCATTTCCCGTAATACCAACATGCCCGGGAGGTTTTGTAGGTTTTGATAAGAATACTTTAACAAGAAAATTACAGCTCTAGCCCTGCTTCCATGTTAGGCCGAAATATAACTTACTTTCTGGACAGCTCTCGTAAAGTATTAAATACTTTGGTTACTATCATTTTTTGTTTGTTGTAGGTAAATACTTTGCATTTGTCTCTACATTAGAGGCGTTTGTACCATTGTTTACATCACCTCTGTACCGATCTGTTTACAACGCTCTACTTGATACGCAGCCATTACATTATCTTTTCCTCTCAGCTGGTTTATGGTCCTTCATATCTGTTCTTGTTATGTGAGTATATATATTAATATGAATATTAATTTTATTGCCAATACTTCTTAATTTATAACTTAATTTTATCAGAAGAAACGTAAGTTAAGCATACTGAAACTAATCCTAAGTGTACTTGATTTTTCTATTATTTAATTAATTGGAATGAAATAATTGTCATGATTATTAGCCTCCCACATACCTATAGCGGTTTACATTTGTAAACGTCTGACTTATTACTCAAGTTATTCATTGTTTCATTATGAATGGTTGATATAATAATTAACCTTTCAATTATTTATTTTTATTTAAATTAATTTATGTGAAATAATGAAAACTCTAAATGGAATGAAGATATTCCTAGAGTTCTATTTGAATTATTTGTAAATTTTTAATTTGATTACTAAATAATAACAATGGAAATTATTGGTAGTGATTTTGTATGTTATAATAAATATTCATAAATGATTAATTAAAACAATGCAACAAAATAATGTTTATCTTATTTTAGATTCAGTGTTATAAGTTTAATTTTGCATAACCAAAGAGCGAAGGTAAATTAAAAAAGGTGCTAGGTTTTTAAAAAGTAAAAAGATGATGTTCCAGGTGAAGTCAAAATAACTCAAATAGTAATTTTATTATATTTAATTTCAGAAAATTAATTTTCACCCTTTTTTCACTTCTTTACTGCTCAGAAAATTAATTTTACTTCTTTACTGTTTTTTTTTTTTTTTTTTTTTTTTTTTATAAAAA